>NW_010397038.1:104260-123281 GCF_000710305.1 Buceros rhinoceros silvestris | reverse complement strand
GGGCGTCATCTTACTCGTTTTACTTATAAGTGTCATAATCATGATTTGTAAAAGTAATTTCAGTGAACACTTAAACACAGTGAAACTGTCTGTCTGTTTTATTGGGATCGTTACTTTCCTGAGATGGAAAGGGCGTTCTCTGCCTGTGTGACACCAAAGGGAAGGCCTGTGCTTAGTGACTGATAATGATACAACTCATATCGCAATAATTTTGTTCTCTCTTTCTGCAGCCCCAGGCTGTCCAAACTCCCTGGCTGGGTTTTGAAAGATGGAAGCACATTTCTGGACAAGGTACTGTACTGATGGCTTGAGTGTTCTTGCCATGCAAAAAGGTACTTGACAGGTTAGGAGCTCCCACCACAGGAGCAATGCTTCCGTGCTGACTCATCACAAAGGTGTCTGTGTGTACCTTTACTAGCCACGATGTCCTTGTAGAGCAGAAAGGTTTGAAACAAAATGCTAATAGCAACTCTGAGGTTTTCAGTCTTCAGAGGCAGCATAGCTGCTTAAAAAATCCTCTTAAACTGCAGAAATTGTCAGTATGAATATTGTCATATTTCTTGGAGCTCCGTAAATAATAGTGCTTTGCCTTCTCAGAGTGTCTTTTATTCAACAGTCTCATTTTCCTCATAGCATACCTATAAATGAAGTTGGTGTCATGCCCTTTTTTAGGCAGAACTATGAAAAGGTGAATGGTTTGCCCATGGGAGGCCTCTTCCAGAGCAAAAGCATGCCTTTGGCCTCTGAAATCAACATGTGTTCTGCTGTGGGACATAGCAGGGAGGATATTCTTGCCAGCCTCCTAATTCTAAGATGCAGGGCTCACTCAGCTACATGAGAGGCACAGATTTTTTTCTTTTTTCCCCCCTTTTCATTACATTAGTTTTGTAGGCAGAATTTATCTGGGGCTTCAACCAAACCTAGACACTGCAGCATCCAACTTGATCTGCTGTAAGAGAACAATGAACACAAAAATATGTCAGATGTTAGTAAAATAGGCAGATACATTTCAAATGTGTGCAGCTATAGGTATCAGTAGAGAAAATACTGGTTTAATAGACTGTTCTCTGACTATGTGAACATTAAAGGAGAACAGTAATAATAGTTGGTTTTGTAGGGGACTTTGGGGTGGGCAGAATGGTTTGATCTGATTTTTACAGGCAAGGGAGCTGAAGATCATAGATGAAAGACCTGATTTTTCTTCTCATTGGAGACAAAAGAAACTGTGTAGGCAGCATTTCTGTTAATAAAATAGCGCCAATGCTATTCAGAGCAGATGCTAACTGGCAGTTGCAGAGCTACAGAAGCTCAGTGACAACAGTGGAGTTGCTCAGTTTGAATTCCCTGGAATTTGTTTCTCCTGAACCCCAGCCTTGGTCTCAGAGCTTTGGGCTCTGTTCTGCCCAAAGAATTTTTATGTGTGATGTATTTACATTTCTGTGGTGCTGCTGCAGCATGTGCTCAGGAGAAATCTTCAAACGCATGCAGTGTCGATGGAAATGATGTGTTAAAAATTCAAAGGCAGCATCTCTTACCTTCACCTTGACCGTTGTCACTGCTTGGAATGGTAAATTCTTTGACCCATGCTGGAAAAAAGGTGAGGGAAGGAGTCAGAGGGGGATGTTTTATCATGTCGGGTGGACATTCCTGTTATAGCACTCTCTGGATGACAGTTATAAAACTTAAGTCCTGGAGAGGCACTGAAATTTGCTGCAATCTAGTTTTAATCATTTTGAACTCCCATGAGATGAGGTTAGGAGACTTCTGCCACTAGATGTAATTGCTCATTCGTTATGAGTTGGCAGGTGCACTGTAATTATTAAGAATTGGATTCAGTCTTTAATTCTGTCAGTCTCAAGCTGGCTGAGACCACTTGCTTTGGGACAAGCAAGAGAAGCATCCGCGAGAGAAGGTGGAGTGGGTGATAGATAACCCATGAGGTGTGTTAGGACTAGAGTTGGGAAGATTTTTGTTCCATACATAATCCTGAAGAATGTGACTTTTCATGTGACAAAGATTTCTGATGTCAGCCATGAAAAAAGAGGAATTTATTGTAGAGGACTGGAGATCCAGGAGGGATAAATCTAACAACAAGTGCCACGTGGAGATTAGATCCCCAAAAGATGTGTCAACAAATGATCTGATACAGGGTCTAAAAATTGTATTCTGCTCCTAATAACACGCAAAAGGTCTGATGTTATTTGGAACCAAAACTTAATTTCAAACCTGTAAGATAGCCAGGGCGCTCCAGAGGCGCTGTGCACACCTTCCATGTCAGGAGAGCAGCAGTTCTGAGACAGGTGGTCTTCACAACCCGCTTTTCACTTCTGATACACTTCTGATTCTGGTAGACAAAGTCAACTGGCATTGCTACAGATTGCCCAGCCAACACATCTGCAGTCGAAAGAGCAGAGAAAATGCAGCTTCATAGGACAGCACCTTCCTCATGGCCCCAGCAAAACCAGTTAGCCGTTACCAGGGTCTCTCTCCTTACCTATTGTGCTGTCTCTGTTCCTCCAGGCAAAGATTTGATCCCTTCGAGTACCAAGCAGCGTGAAAAGCAGTTTCAGCAGATCTGCTCACAGCAAATTGTCTCTAGAAGGGGGATAAGCATTATGGAGTGATGGGCTGGAAATGAGCTGTGATAAAGAAAAGGGTTTGAAAGTGCAAAATCTGCTGCATTGGAGTAACTTTGCATTGTGTTTTTGTGTCCTCTCTGTTGCTGTGCTTTTCTCTCAGGAACTGAAGGAGTGCTCTGGCCACGTGTTTGTAGACTCTGTGCCTGAGTTCTGTTTACCAGAGGTGAGTTTGTCCAAAGCCTTACTCAAAAATCTGACTCCATTCAATCAGGTGGGAGAAACTTGCGAAATTATTATTAGATTTATGCTAATTTATTAGTACTCAGTAAATTGCACAACTAAAACCTCCGTGTTGTTGAGGTGCCTCTAGTATCTATGACACTGGAAAAAAGATGGAAATAGACAATGGTTTTGGGAGATCTGGAAGGTCTCCTTGAGCAGATCAATATCTTGTAGAAGATTAAGACTTAACTGTCTCTGTTTACGGACCTTCCAAAGACAATATGGCTGAGCCATACTCAGTTGTAACAGGATGCACATGCTGATCTACCTAAGGGCAGTGAATGAAGACAAGGAAAGTTGCTTGTCTCTAACCACAGATGCACCGTCTGCCTAGTGGAGCTCCCCTGGAGAGCCGACCGTGTAGTTAAGCCACTCTTTGGTTCTGCCAGGCTGCACTCATACGTGCTGTTCCACCACCAGCAAATTTAGGTTAAAAAGTTTTGCCACCTTAGCTATTCAGCAGCGCCTCTGTGAGGGTAGAATGGCACCTTCATGTCCACTGACGTAACTGCAAGTGGCTGCTTCTTAAGCTGTTTGTTTTGGGTTTTTTTTCAAGAATTTCTGGTTTTTTAAGAAAAAAAGCAAGACGATTGAAAATGTTTGATCTAACTGGGTCTACCTGACTGATCAGATTAGCAGTGTGCATAGGAGAGCTGAAGAAGTGAAAAGCTGAGCAGAGAGCAGAGGGGTTGAATGGTAGGGAATGGTCTGGGAATAGGATCCTCTTTCCTCAGCTGTGATAACATCAGCTCTTCCATTTCATGTTGGGATGTTTTCTCTGTCTTTCAGAGAAAGAGATGATTGCTTTTGGGCAGCAATTGTTTTTCTTTGCTTTCTGCCTGACCTTGTTGACAGGAAGCACAAAACACTCCTGGAAAGTTGTCGCATTTCTGGGGTTCTGGCAATAGCATTTCTGTCTGTTGATTCTGTGGAATTCACCTCTTGCAGCTTCTGACTCTTGTCATCTGGATTCTTGGAGGCAAGCTGGCAGCTCTGGTACTGGTTTTGGGGAGAGATACAACAGATCTGTGTGAAATTGCTTTTTTTCCTGACTGGAGTGGACATAGTACAATCACATTAAAAAGATACCCAGACAAACGAACAACCCCCCCCCCCCCCAAAAAAAAAAATAAACTAATGGTCCTGGGTTCTTATGGTCATTCTGGTTACTGCCCTGTGGAACGGAGGGATGTAAGAGACATCTCTATGCCTAGAAAGAGCCATTGTGGCCCAGATCTTGGGAAGAATGGAGTTTATGTTCTGGATTCCCTTTGGAATTGAGGCCATGCAAAGGAATGATAACCTGCCCGAGTTCCTGAGCCAGGTTCCTGTTTACTTTGTTGGGCTGGAAAGTACCCGCATTGATAGCTCTAAATATGATTAATGGCAACTCGCTGCTTTGTTACACTAGTGTCATCACTGAATGCAGCTCTTGTTTCCCAGCAGTCCTTGTTACAGCTAGGAGATAGCACCAGCTGCACGTCACCATTGTAGGTACTCTGCAAACAGCCTCTCAGATACTTCAGCTCCCAGTTCCCGACAGATGCCAAGTCTTCCCCACAAGCCCTCAGGACAGATCTGTTAGTGATAGAGGGCTTGCACCTCTCGCTTCACAGGTTGACCTGTCTGGAGGAGGGCTTGGACGTCATGGCCAGTTGAGTGCCTTAGAGGGTGGAAATGTTGCTGGTGTTTGGCAGCACAGTGTGAGGAGTTTGTATGAAAGCAGCTTTGTCTTCTTGTCTCTCTTCATGCCACTTCTTTTGAAGAAACTTTGTCTGCAAAAGCGGTTAGTTTGAGCAGCACAGTATCACTTCCAGGAATACCATCGCCAGAGAAAGCCAAGTTTTGAATGTAATCCAGAAGCCACAAGGTGATAAGAGGCTGCCTCAGCAGCAGAGTACGCTTCCACGTGTCAGAGTGCAGGGTGCAGCTCTCTCTTTGCTTGGCACCCTTCTGGTCTCTCTCACTTCACATTCAAGAAACATTTTTAAACCTCTTCAGTTTGTAGGCACTTTAAGTGAGATTGCTGCAAGTCCCAGAGAAGATTTTACTTTGTTTTGGTTTTGACACCCTTTTCCTTCTATTTGTAAATGGTTCTGGGATGCTGAAACGTGGGATACTTATGCTTGGAAAGTGGCAGTCTGTATCTCCTGATGGCTCGCTGGGCTGGGATTCAGCTGAGGGCTGGGATTCAGCTCAGGGCTGAGTGACTCCCTGTTTGATCGTGCATGGTCTGCGATCAGCAGTACAGGGGCTAGTTGGGGGCCTGTAGCTAACAGTGTTCCCCAGGGGTCAGGACTGGGTCCAGTCTCATTCGACATCTTCATCACTCACCTGGATAAAGGGAGGGAGTGTCCCCTCAGCCAGTTTGCTGACAATACCCAGCTGGGAGCAGCGGCTGACACACCATCAGGCTGTGCTGCCATCCCGTGAGACCTGGACAGGCTGCAGAGCTGGGCAAGAGGAACAGAATGAAATTCAACAAGGGCAAGTGCAGGGTCCTGCCCCTGGGGAGGAACAACCCCCTGCACCAGCCCAGGTCAGGGGCGACCTGCTGGGAAGCAGCTCTGGGCAGAAGGACCTGGGGACCTGATGGACAAGTTGCCCAGGAGCCAGCAATGTGCTTTTGTGGCCAAGAAGGCCCATGGTCTCCTGAGGTGCATGAAGAAGAGTGTGGCCAGCAGGTCAAGGGAGGTTCTCCTCCCGCTCTGCTCTGCCCCAGTGAGGCCACACCTGGAGTCCTGTGCCCAGTGCTGAGCTCCCCAGTTCTAGAGAGAGAAGAAGCTACTGGAGAGTCCAGCGGAGGCAGTGAGGATGAGGAGGGGCTGGAGCATATTTGTGCCGAGGGAAGGCTGAGAGCCCTGGTGCTGTTGAGCTGGAGAAGAGCAGCCTGAGAGGGGAACTCCTCAATGTGATCAAGAGCTAAAGGGAGGATCAGGAGGATGGGCCAGACTCTTCCCAGTGGTACCCAGTGACAGAGCAAGGGACAGTGGCGGCAAACACAGGAACACAGGAGGTTCCATCTGAACATGAGGAAAACCTCCTTGACAGAGCCCTGGCCCAGGCTGTCCAGAGGCATTGTGGAGTCTCCTTCTCTGGAGATTCCAAACCCACCTGGATGCCATCCTGGGCACCCTGCTCTGGAGGGGGGCTGGACTGGATGATCTCCAGAGGTCCCTTCAACCCCCACCCATCTGGGGTTCTGTGACAGCTGTAAACCAAGCCATGAAGAGCCAGCATGGTAGGAGCAGGCATAGCTGACTCTTTGATACCACATAGCAAGTGTTTCTGCCTAGCAAGCTTAGTAAGATAAAAGGATGTCCTGTCATGAATCTGAGGATGATGTTTCACCTACTGTACTCAGCCTAGAGATCCTGCCTCCCACATCAGCTGTGATCATGGGTTGAAACGATCAACACTTAGCTGTGAGTTAAGCAGCTTGTCTCCAGAGCACTGTGTCAGCCCTCTGAAAAGCCCAAGTGACCTACTTTCTTGCCTTTTTTTATTCAGATTGCTGGACCAAGCCTTGTAATCAGATAATATGTGCTTGATGAGTGGTGAATTCCATTAGCTGCTCTATAATAACTGACTTAGAGGTCATATAGCTTGTAAATTTCTGACTTGACAGCATTTGTGTTAGAGCATTACCAGTAAATATTTCTAATTAAAATTCCTTTATCAATGTGTGAAATCTTCCCGCACCCTCTGAACTGCTGTCCTAGCCGTCACATCAAAACAGACTGGATCTGCCTGTCCGTTTTGTTATATCCTATGAATGAACTTAATCTCCTGCTGTAGAAAATGTGAATGATGATGATGCCGAGTGTTTAGTCGGGAAAAATATGAGAATTAATTAATCACATTAATAAATACAGTCCACATTCACCTCTCTCTCCTGGGGTACAGCACCATGTGCCACATAAAAGATGAGACACCCTCTAAATCACTACTGCAGAAGTTTTGGTGCCTGCGCAGTGTTCCCTCCTAAGGAAGAGCACACACCAGTTCTTGGATAAGAGTGTCACCATCCTGCCTCTCTCGACAGCAGCCCTTTCGTTATGTGACAAACAGACACGCACAGGATGTGGTTTCCTTTTCACATTTGAGAAGGGAATCATTTGAGGGGGCTTTTAAAAGAAATCTCATTAATTTAAAGGTAACATTGATTTCTGCCACAGCTGAGATGTGCCCCCTCCCCATTTTTTTAGAAACATGTTACGTTCCTGCAATATAAAGTTAAAAAAAAAAAGAAGTTTTTTTCTGTTGCTTAAGCTTCATGAAGGGGTTACGTGTTGCTTATCTCTTTCCTCTGTTTTCAGACTGAGCTACTTGACCTGTCCACGGTAGATGTAATCTTGATTTCAAACTATCACTGCATGATGGCGTTGCCCTATATCACTGAGTACACTGGATTCACCGGAACGGTGTACGCCACGGAGCCCACTGTTCAAATTGGCAGGTAAAAAACCTCTCAATATTCTCTGCTCCTCTTTCATCACTGCTAAGGAAAGGTGTAGAGGGCAATATGGGTAGAGGAGTGGGATCTAATGTTCTGAAGATGCTCTTTGGCAGTAGCTGAACACCAGCCAAGCTTTTAGTACCGCAAATGCGTTAACTCAATATTTCCCAACCTCTGGAATCATCTGTCTTCAACATTTACAGCAGGTGCTTTGTGCTGAGTCCAGGCAGTAGATGTGGGATCTTGAGTGGACTGAGACACCTTGAGCAGCAATTACCATATGGCCAACTCCAAACCTTCAAAAACCATGAATCAAAGATCTATCCTGCTCCTCTCTGCTCCCCTTAAACAAAAGAGGATTCACCAATCTTTTCAACAAGAAGCAATTTTAAGATTATAGCTTTGCAGTTTTTCAGCATTTGAAATTCATATAATCACACTTTCCTCCACCCCACAGAAGGGAATTTAAGCTGGCTTCATCTGAAATGACAGGTGAGATACATAAGCTTTGAACTCCAAAGAGAAGGGCTAAGAAAAACAACAAAAGTATGAGACCGAGGTAGAAAATAGTGTAAGATCTGACAACACAAGTCTTACGTTTGGTCATCCAATTAGCAGTCTTTTCCTACAAAGCTGTCTGCTATTGGCTAGGTCAATGCTGAAGGCTGCAGGTTTGGCCTCGATGAAGCCTAACAGGACTCGTGCTGTGCGCATCTCTCACGCAGAACAGCTGCCGTGTTCAAGAATTAGAAACCAGATTAGGCCATGGTATCTGAACTACTCTGTAAGCACTTCAGGGCAGGAATCTTTGTCTATTAAAGGTCCTGTGCAAACTTTCCATGCCAGAGTAATTCTCCCTTTGTGTAAAAACAAACAGAAACTAAAGGCCCTTGTGGGAGAAAGGAATTGTATAAATATGAACTAGTTGTAGACTTCTGGGGCATTGCTGGCCCAGGGCTGAAGATAACAAGCATAGTCTTGTTGGAGAACACACTGGGGTGCTTCTCCCCACCCTGGGTAGTTCCAGATGCCATTCTTCTGCAGTTAGATACTTCCTACCTTCCTACCTTTCCTTTTCCAGGGAAAGCATGTGTACAACTACAAACATTGTTCAGTTTTGGGCATTGAAATCTGCAGTGCCCATTTTTAATGACTGACAAGTTTTTCTGTCTCAGATTCTGTATGATGCATTGGTAGGTGAAGAGGCTTCACTCCAACAATGTGCTTGGTTGCTCTGGGTGATGGACAGGCAGCAGCTAACATGTTTTCTTCGTATATTTGGTCTCATTCTGTATAACAAGCAGTCAGTAATGAAGAAATCATTGTGCCAACAGGAGAGAGCTTTAGGACTTCTTGTCTGCCACTTTCCCCATAACCTCATGGGCCAGATCCTCTGCTGTCGCAACCAGGCAGAAGAATTGGACTAACTTGAGCTTAATGCACTCACTGGAGAAACAGAGGTGGATCGGTGTGGGGTCGTTGCTGCGATGCTTCTGCAGGAAGAACCTCTCTTTAAAGCTGCCTAATAGTGTTACGATTTGTGTGGTATTTTGGAAACTTTGAGGCCAAGTTCTCCCGTGTGTATAAGGCTGCATTACTAATTTAATATGCCTTTTCAGACTTCTCATGGAAGAATTGGTGAACTCCATTGAACGAGTGCCAAAGGCCCAGTCTGCCTCCATGTGGAAGAACAAGGAGGTACAGAGGTGAGGAACAAGCCACCTGGAAAGGGAGACTGTCCTAAAACACTAACCAGAGTTTAGAATTGACTGTAGTGATGGGTCAGCTGCCACTGTTGGAGATTGCTGCTACCATTAAGCAGAAAGAAAAAGCTCAAGAGGTTTACAGCTCTGACTTACTGGTTTGATTCTTTTTTTAGTGATTTCCACGTTATTGGTCTTCAGACAACCACACAAGTTTGGTCTTGGAGGCAGGCTTAGTAACACAAAAGTCTCCCCTCATCTCCCCTCCTGTAGATAAGCTCCATGACAGTAGATAAAGCCAGCAGATTTTTATATTAACATAATAAAAAGTTGTTTAAGGTAGCAAACTGTTTAAACTTAATTATATTATGCTGCAATAATTTAAATTTAAAATGGTATTTACATTCATGTTTGCTGAAACGTTAAGAAAGTCAAGACACAACTGTCAGAGGTCACTGGTGGCCAGCGACAGAGCAGTGCTACCTTCCTTCCAAGGCTGCAGCCTCTTTCGATCTTGAACAGCAAAGGTGGGGAGTTTCTTAGCTTTTCAAAGCTTAGAGGCAAATTGAAATCTGAATAAAAAGGTCAGTTGGAAACTTCACTTGCATTATTTCATCTATATGTAAAAATGATTTACTCAAAATTGAGGTATTGTACATCTAAAATTTTGAAAGCCTATGAAATCTAAAAATTACCCACACAGTTTACTAATTGCAGATGTTTTCCTAGGAAATAAAACCAACTTCAGGTGCACAACATGTTCTGTGGAGGAGACAGTTTTGTTTTTAGCACATTTTAAAGATAGGGCTGGTTGATTAGGAAGTTATTTTTGAAAGCTGCTTTGTGCATTTTTAATTGATCTCCCATTTTCTCTTGCTAATTCTTAACATGGCTTGATTTAAAAGTTGACTAAAAATGAATTATTTCATACATTATAAATGTAGTCTTTATATTTGCCAATACCACAAAGGAAAGAAATTAAACATCAAAATTATCATATGTTTAGCTATATATTGTACTCGCCTGCTGAGCTTGGCAGCAGTCTGAATACCAGAACTCTCACTTTTCTGAAGGCAAGTGTTCAAGAATTAGGTGTAAAACAAGACTAAAGGCTAAAACAAGACTGGCTGATGTAGACTCTGATCAGAATAGTGTTTTGGTTTAATTTTGGAGTCTGTTGGCCTGACCAGGACCTCTCCTGAAGCTCCCGGTGATGTGAAGAGAGAGGACTGGAGCCGTTATTCTGGTCACACAACTGCATGTGTTTTGTATGCATGGTTTAGAGGATCATGTATCTTGGAGCTCATTTAATGTCGCTTTCTGGGTGATTGTATATTAGAAAAAGTGCTGTCTAGCACTTTGTGTGCTCTTGACTATTCCAGAGGTGAGCACAGGGAGGTAATCTTTGTTCTCATTCCACTGCTGTAGAAGGCTGGAGTCTTCATTATTAGAGCCGTATTTAAAAATGCATTTTTCTGTCTCATTACTTGGGAAGTATCTAACCTTAACGTTGATAGTTCCTCCTTGGTACGACCAAGTAGCTGGTATAATGGGGTACCAGGAGTAAGGTGTAAGAGCCAACCCATGGGACAGACAGCATCCTGTCCCACTTCTAGGACCTCTGTAGAGCACAGAGCACTGCCATCATATGGTATGTTGTTGAGAACCTCCATCAGATGGCAGGACCCCCAGCTGTCATAAAATCATAGAATCACAGAACGGTTTAGCTTGGAAAAGACCTTTGAGCTCCTCAAGTCCAAAACCAAGTACTGCCAAGTTACCACTAAACTGTGTCCCTCAGCACCACATCGACACGTCTGTAAAACCCCTTCAGAGATGGGGACTCCACCACTGCCTTGGGCAGCCTATGCCAGACCTGGGCAACCTCAGTGGGGAAGAAATGGTTCCTTAGGGACAACCTCAACCTCCTCTAGCCCAACTTGAGGGGCCTGTCTCATCCTGTCTCTTGTTCCTTGGAAGGCAGTGGGGAAGAAATGGTTCCTTAGGGACAGGCTCAACCTCCTCTAGCCCAACTTGAGGGGCCTGTCTCATCCTGTCTCTTGTTCCTTGGAAGAAGAGACTGACCCCACCTCGCTCCAACCTCCTGTCAGGGAGTTGTGCAGAGCCAGAGGGTCTCCCCTGAGCCTCCTTTTCTCCAGGCTCAACCCTCCCAGGTCCCTCAGCTGCTCCTCAGCGCACTTGTGCTCCAGACCCTGCACCAGCTTCGTTGCCCTTCTCTGGACACGCTCCAGTCCCTCAATTCCTTCTGGGAGTGAGGGGCCCAAACTGAGCCCAGCATTTGAGGTGTGGCCTCCCCAGTGCCCTCAGTCCAGGGGGACAATCCCTGCCCTGTTTCTGCTGCCCACACTAGTGCTGATACAAGCCAGGATGCCATTGGCCTTCTTGGCCACCTGGGCACATTGCTGGCTCAGCTTCAGCTGCTGGCTACCAATATCCCCAGGTCTTTTACCCCAGCAGTGGCAAAGCCATGCTTCCCCCAGCCTGGAGCACTGCAGCAGGTTGGTGTGACCCAAGTACACGCCTTGCCCAAATACAAGATAGCGGCAGAGCAAAGAAACCCCGTGCTAGTGGGGATGGCCGGACATAGCCCTGCAGCAGGTTAGTAACAAAGGTTTACGTATCATAAACTCTGCCTTGAGGCTGGTACGAACCAGTGTTGTCTGTGAGCTGGAACAGGGGGACAAATCTGAATTCCCATTCCAGCTGTGCCCCACCTGTGCTTAGAGTTTCCCCCTTCAGCTCCCTATGCTCCTATCCACAGCACAGGGTGTGCGGGGGCTTAATTAATGTTTGCAGAGTGTTTTGAGATTCCTAGTGACAAGCGTCATGCGAGCGTGAGTGGAACTGATTATTACAGCATGTGAGCAAACATCTACTGATCCACAAATTAACACCTGGTTAATAGCACATGCATGGTTGGACTGACATCTGTTATTTAAGAAAATGGGATCCTTGGTGAATCTTTTCTGACTACTTGGCTGTGCCAGAACAGAATACTTATTACTTCTGAGTCTAACTTTGATTTTTCAGGCTGATCAATCACTATTACTGCTTTACAGTTCAGCTAGTTCCACTCTAAATAGTTAGTATAAACCACAAAGTATTATCATCCTCATTAGATAAAGCATTGAAGCATTTTAAATGCAAATACTGTATAAAATATAATAAGTTCATTATCATTCATTTTTCCATTATCAGATCCAGTCTGAACTAATTGCTTAGTAAATTTTATTACCATTGGTTTTTGTTTCAAATGAGCAGCCTCATGGAAGCTCTGTAGATGCTCAGCCAGGACACTTTTTGTTTGCACCGGTGAGGATTCAGGGAGCTAAAGAGGAAGATTGCTTTATGAAAGGCACTTTGTCAACTGCCTGTTTGATGGTTTCTTGTACCTTTCTATAAAGCATCTCAGGCTGTTTCCTGAGACAGTAGTGAACGAGAGAGGTCAGCCTTCCGATCTAGTTTGGTGCTGTCATCCTCCTCTCTTCAGACAAGAACGTGTTATGTCACGTACTATGTCACGTGATATCCTTTGCATTGAACAGGAGGGACTGTCTCTGTGAAGAGCCCAGTTGAGAATACTATCCTCTGGGTTTCTTAAGCATAAATTGTATATACCAACCACTGGACCATGCTGCTTTGTGATACCTTCCTTTTTGTGGCTGTAGGTTGGCTGTCCCGGCATCTGGTCACGTACATCTGAGTGTTACAAGGTGATCCATAATAGGTTGTTACCATAGTAGATTCACTCTAGACCTCATAATATCCTTTAATAACTTTCTGTACAAACTTAAAAGCATGGGTGACAGGTTGAATGCCAGCAGGGACACATCCGAGGAACCAGCAGTCCTCAGCAAAGAAAGAAATCGCTGGAGACTGGTGCCACTGGTCTCTGTTAGGGATCAGAGTATGTTTACAGCATAGCCACAGAGTCAAGGCTAATAGACACTTTCTTCAATCACAAAGAACAATTCCCCACTTCTCTCCACTATCTGGAGATACACTCCCCTCTTCCCAGAAGAGAAGCTCCTGAAAGCATCCAACACTAAATGCTTCCTATGGTAGGTTAAAGGCTTTTACAGGCAATTTGCTTCAGTGCAATGGCGGACAACTATCCACATTGTTTGGCCTTTTGTTGCTTATGACTTCCCAAAAAAGTCCTTGAACGCTTTGTTTGTTTCCTTAAGCGCCGTAATGCTTTCAGCCAGCATGTGCTGGAATTACAGTTATCACACTGGACCTGTATAGTGCTCTTGGCAATAGCTGGCCTTAATCCCTTCTTCAGTATCTTAAATTATGGAGGAGTTCACTGACCTAGTAGATATAACAATAAATTAAATTCCTTTAAACAAATTGATCAAAGAAACTTGACCAATTTCCATAAATCTTAGGAAATTGGTTTGAATTAGCCTTTGATTTAGTGTTGGTTTAATATATATATTTTAAAAATCCTATTCTTCTTACGCATTTGGCAGCTGTGCCGCTTCCTGCCTCCGTTCGTGTTGCTAAGGAAGATTTATTTCCCAGAAGTTAGCCATCTCTCTTACAGCCTGTGACATTACAGTTCACTTCTTCCCTCGACAACGCTGTCCAGCTAACTTGCAGTGTCTGTGAAGGGTGGAACGATGGGTTTTACTTTGGTGTGAAACATCTTCAATACTCCTGTGTAGGGGATTTCAAAGAGCTCTGCAGCATCCGCTAATGTGTCCATACCCCTCCGACGGCAAGTGGGGTTCTGAGCTGAAAGCAAGGAAGCTGAGGTGCAGGACTATGTGCTCTGGTAAGAGACTGGTGACAAAAATGAGAGCAGAGGTGGCCTTTGTTCATGGTCTGGTACCTCTGTTTTAGTCACAAGATTGCGGCTTATTTTCAGGTTCGTAGGATGTACAAAATATACACTTACCCACGATCTCAGTCATCTCTACCAATTCTAGCGACGCGTTTCATGTTGACGTGTCAGATCAGCCAGCGTCTTTCATCAGTGGTGAAAATATCACAAGAGTTGCTCTAACACCTTAATCACAGCTCCTTCATGGATGAAAGGGCTGAAGAGGATCAACAAAGAGAGCTGAAGGGGAGCAGACTTTGGCATGAGGCAAAATGAGCAGTGTGGTTCTGCTCCTCAACAGGCACAAAGTCCTGCTCTTCTCTTTGAGGCACCAGACATATTTAAAATAAGGAGAAAAAAAGAGAAAAATCTAAGATCTGGAGAATATAAGAGGGAATAAAAGCTGGTGCTCCATCGGGAAGTTCTGAAAATGTCCACACCCCCTTGATCTTTGCAGATTGCTGCCCGCCCCTCTGAAGGATGCGGTGGAGGTGTCGATGTGGAGGAAGTGCTACACCATGTCAGAAGTGAACGCTGCGCTCAGTAAGATCCAGCTCGTGGGGTATTCTCAGAAAATTGTGAGTACCTTAAAGCTGTCCTCAGGTCAACAGTAATAGCTTGTTGCCCAGCTTTTCCCTGGAAATGCCCTTCCTATTCTAATTTTCTCTAGATCCTGTGTAAATCTAGTTTCCCTAGCCTAGGAAAGCAAGACAAGTTTGTGGAATGTCCCTCAATCTGCCTCCCAGGAAGGGTTCTCATTTGGTGAGATCAGGGAGTATCCATTTGTTTCTCCTCTCCTTGGGGAGGCCAATTTTAAGGTGGCGTACCTTCAAATTCGGAGTTGATGGCTGGCCCGCTGAGAGGTGGGAGGATGCATGAAATGAGTTTGTCCGCTCCGTCTGGAAGCCACATCCCCTTCTGAGTTACCATATCTCACTTCTGGGAATCTTTTGAGTGCTTTAGCCTCCGCTTTTGTTTTATACTGCAAATTAGGGATTGTAAACAAAACCTAATGGTTCTACCTGAACTTCAAAAACTCCTCTCCCAGAGTTCCCAGCTAACATTTGTCGTCTCTAATGCTGCGGACTATAATCCAGTGTAGTTTCTAGAATGATCTGAACCAACAGTTCACTAGTCTGCAGGTGCACTGTTCCCTTATGGCTTGTAGGCAGCACCGGGGCCGTGATACCTGCTGTTGTTGCTCAGGGCCATAAGGAATAAAGAGGTGGGTTAAAGTAAGCTGCATATCCAAAGCTTTTCATTTGTTCCCTTTCCTTGAGCAATGGTAACTGATATTTGGAGACAGCCCTTTAGGTGTAAGACACTTTGAAACAGTAGCCTGTGCTGCTGGGTTCTAAATTTGGTGGATTTGGGAATGTGTGGTGCTGCATTACAGCTGCTGAGAAAAGACTCTGAGCCACCGCTAACATGGCTGCTGATGTAAGTAATAGCTGCAGCTTTGTCTGGCAACTGAGCAGGTTGAGGGCATTGAATTCCTCAGTATCTGTGGGCAGTTACTGTTCATTTTTGACTGTCCTCATGGTGTGGATGCTTCTTGCCCAATTTTAGATGAGTGCAGCTGAGCTGGTCATTCTTGTATAGTTACTGGGAAAAGAGACACATTTTATCTCTTCCCAAAGCTAACTTTTAAAATAATCAGACCTTAATTAGCCAGTTAACCCAAACCTGGGTGACAGCATCAAGAATGGTTTGTTGTCCATCTTACGTGCCTGAGTATCAACACAATCTTGAGCCTTGGTTTACACTCTCAGAGGGATGGAGACCCTGCCTTGTTTTGCAAGGCATCCAAATACGTATTGAGATACTAGAAAAATCATTAGTATTGCATGAATCAGATGCTTGTTCTATTATTCAGTAACCAGAAAGTAGATCACATTAGTGAGGTGTACATGGAGGCTTATTTTCTGTCCTCAAAACAAGTATAACACATTACCATGGGCAGATAAAGCAATACACTTGCTAATGACACCTGGAAAGGAGACAGCTGTCAGGTTGCTTAGAGCTGAAACTGAAATTTGGATGGAGTTTACAGGGTGGAGTTTTTAAATCGCGAATGGATAGCATTTAAAAAGAAAGTTAGAAAGTGAGTTTGGAGTTTGTGTTTTCCACAGCAAAATGTGTAACCCAAACAGAGTTATATCAGCACAGAACTACTTGTCCTTCCTTCTTTCCTGCTGGCCTATATCAATAAAATTTAACTAAGGGAACGTAGAGCCTTCAAAGGTGTAAAGCTGCTGCAAGCTTCTTTAATACAGCAAAGGCAGACAGAGAACCAAGACCCTGGTTAGTTCCTCCTTTTAGAGTTATGGTTCAGTGTGAACTCAGATGCTCAGAATTCATCTGGAAGTATGAAGGCCCTACCTCAGAAAAGCTTTTTTGCAGAGCTGTGTCCTTTTAGACCTGGGTAAATAAAACCAGCAGATATAAAGCTTGGGAAATCAGCTTCAGAAAGGCTTTGACTAGCAGAACTACTTTTAAAATTGACATCACTCGTGGTTAAATGGCCTGACTTCTTAAATGGTTCTGACTTCTCTCAGGGGCTCGCTCCAGTTAATGCCTCTTGCTGTGTGTGTTTCAGGAGCTGTTCGGTGCTGTGCAGGTCACCCCTCTCAGCTCGGGCTACGCTCTTGGAAGTTCCAATTGGATTATCCAGTCACACTATGAAAAGGTTTCCTATGTTTCAGGATCCTCTCTACTTACAACACACCCTCAGGTACAGCCTCTGACTTTTGTTCATCTTCTATATGGGGAAGTGTCTTTGCTTAAAAAGGGCTTATTCCAGCTGGGATCAGGTGCAGTATCGAAGTTGTTGTAAGGTATCTGTTAGCAATTAGCTAGGCTTATCGAACATCAAGATGTACCACCCTGAGAAGTGGACAGGTATCAACAGTTAGTAGTGAAAGACAGTAGTAGTGAAAGCTGAAATTCTGTGTTATCAATAATTTGATATTAACCTGACAGCTGGGAAATTCTCCTTCACCTTAAATAGGAAATTTTCAACCAAATTAAACAACAGAGCATTAGCAACTCTTTTTAAAACCCTTATTTCACTGAAGAGCCCTTACAGACAGTTCACAGACTGCTTCTATATCACTTCTGAAACATCCTTCCATGGGAGAAATGATAGCTAACTGGCTGCCAACTTTTCCACCCTGCTCTACTAAGGGCAAAGTCTTTACAGTGCTGTAGATGTAATTTCCAGTAAATTAATTCTCTCTAGATCCATAAATTCTTAGTGCAAAGAATGGCTTGAAGTTTGCAGTACTGTGTGCTTCAGAAGTTATCAAAATAGTTTAAAGCAATATTAGCAGGAGGCATTTAAAAATAATTTAGAAGATGTGTCAGGTTGATGATCAGTAAGTAATTTCCCCCAAGGTGAGTATCTTCCAAAGAGCTTTGCTTCTGAGCATCCCTCATTTAAAAGCTTGGTCTCAGGAGCTGAACAAATGCAGTAGATAAACCATCCTTAATAGTATGGCTGTACTTCGTGACATGCGAAGTATCAGAGTCTCTAAATCCCTTTTTCTCATCAGCCTCATACTGGCCTGGGTTCTGCCCTTCTGTCACCTTCTAGTGAAGGGGCGGCAGCCTTTTAGTGAAGGATTTGACAATGTGTGAACAGAATATTTCTGTGAGGAGCAACTTTGCACTGTAAGAAAATAGTTTGGCAATGAAGGGTGTTTTCTCTTCGTTTCCATGAAACGGTGATTCAGTTTATCAGATTAGACTGACTATGCTTCGTCATTTTCCAAAGGTGAACATTTCTCTGGAATCTTCGGGTAAAGTCCCTGTTTTTAAGGAAATTACCTCCCCTGGCAGGGAATGGTGTGTAAGTGAACGGCCTGGTAGGAGCACAGCCCATGGGCAGCAGATCCACACTCACTGCAGCCAGCAGAATTGGTAGCAGTTAGACAAGGCAGTTTCAGCTTCAACAAGCACAGGAAGATGTACCGCGAGCCTACCTGAACCCCCAGGGACCTCCTCTGCTTGCTAACAAGAGATGAAACCTTGACTACGCACCCTGCTGACAGTGCTGCTTGTCCCACGTGCTCTCCAAGAGCCTCATTTTGTAGCATTCAGTCCATTGCACCTTGCATTATGTTATACTAACTCATAGTCTGAAGGAAGAGCTTACCAGGTAGCTGTAATTGCACTCAGTTTGCCCTTTCCTTCTTATTTACCACATCAGGAATGTTACCAGATATCATTTGCATATCAGATATCATCATCTTGTACTTCTCTCTTGCATGGTTGTTGAAGACAATGGATAATTTTTGTTCTAGTGTTAATCCAGTACCAGCTCCTACAATATGGTGATTCTCTAATGACGGGGTTTTGTGAGCTGCCAGCCAGCTCTTCAGCTCTTTGATGACTTTTGATAGGCTATATGTAATGACGACAATATCTGGAGTGGCATGGAGTCAAAATTGTGTTCAACAAATCAGCATTTTTTCATCAGGGAGTAAAAAGCTGTTTGTCTGACCTGTTCCTCCACAGAATCATGGTGAGGAGTCCTAATGAAATTCCTGTCTTCTACCAGTGTGTGAAAAGAGTCGCTGTGTTTTGTTTTAAAAATTATATCCGGTTAGTCAGCATATGTTTATGTAAATACGTATCCAGAGCTTTGAATAATAGTAAAACCTCAGTGCTTGTCCAGCCTTCTGAAACCCCTCTGTGGTTATTGAAAAGGAGCTTCAGTTGACCAGGCTCTCATCAACCATTTGTTTAGTTTGATAAGACACAGATTATTGGGCCATAGAAGTGGAAAAATGCTTCGTCCTCTTACAACTTGTCTAATAAACACAGAAATAACCTGGAAAGTATTTCCTTCTCTCAGGGTGCAAATCCATCTCGCCTAACCAGAACTGGGACCCCACCAATCCTTCCCTCCTTCCCCTGTCTCTCAGCACTGGGATTTAAGTGCTGACAGAGTGGAGATGGCAGCATGGTTGGGAATGGGACAGAAGAGAGTGGGATCGCTTCTTGGTATAAATTGCATCTTAAAGTTTTCTTAAAATTTTAAGTTACATCTAGGTTACATCTGTAACCCATAGTAATCAGTCCACCTCTCTTAAGAACAAATCAAAAGTGAAGCAGTTGGCTTAGACATGGCCCAGGATGTACGGCT
>NW_010397038.1:103453-104059 GCF_000710305.1 Buceros rhinoceros silvestris | reverse complement strand
CAGGAATATCGTGTGAAATCCTCAGCGAGTCTGAGTGAGAGATTCAGCCAGACGATTTATAGCTGCTGAAAATGACGGAAAAGCTTTAAAGGGTTTGTTTGAGAGTTCAGTCTGGCACCATTATTAGTATAGTAGTATAGTTCCCTTTATTTCTGCCTTCTGGCAGATGGTTGCTATTGAAAATTTTGCCTCCCCCTCTACTGAGGCCAGAATTGATACCGATGCCACTGAAGTGGAGAACAGGAGTTGACAGCACAGGTTCAGACATGTCACTAAAAGCCTTTTAAAACATATTCTTTACATTAACCCACAAAAATCGATGCAAGCCCTCTCAGTGCAATAGCAGCTGAAATTATGCGTATCTAATGTGGCATAATCATTACGTACATTGTCACAGGGAGATTCGATATTATTTTTTATTGCATTATTGGCATTTCCTTTTCACAGACATGCTGTGGAAAGTCAGATATTGCAATAAATCTCACATAACAGGTCTGGTCCTACAAGGATAAACTTCTGTTGAAGTGGTAAGAAATTCCCCTGCTGTTTAACTGAGCAAGGTCTTTCTCAGCTATTTAAGAACGTCACCCAGGGACTGTGATCAAG
>NW_010397038.1:100083-103337 GCF_000710305.1 Buceros rhinoceros silvestris | reverse complement strand
TTCTTGTCTCTTCTGGTAGAAGTCCTGCCTGGTTGGCGGGACTGAAGAGGGTCTGCTGAGACCATAAAATAAAAATAAAAAAAAAATAAAAATAAAATTTTTATAGCCATAGAATACCATGCAGCTGCCTGCAGTTGCTTGTCTTTGAAGAGTAACTGTGGGAAGTGCATCCCAGCCCAGAGTAAGGCTGAAAGTTAGTTTTTCCATTGCTTCTGCAGAGAGGGAAGTGGATTCTGCCTTTTCAAGACTCAATTATGCTAAATTTTGAATATGAAGAATATATTTACTACCAGGTCATACTCAAGTATGATTTCTGCGTATCTACTCTGCGTTTGCTAATGGAGAGAAATGGGAACGCATTTTCATTCTCTTTAATAAAGTGCTGGTATAAAGCACGTCAAATGATTGACCTCCATGAAAAAAAACGTGAGCTGTTATGCGCAGTTGAGACAGACGCCACGTTTGCTGTAACATTCGACTACCTGCCAGGGTCCAAGTTGCCGCTTGGATCAATTTCCTTGGGCAATTTAATCACCAACCTCTCTGCTACATCTGTGAGCCACAGGACAGACTGTGCGGATAGGAACTCTCCTGTCCCCCAGGAAGCTGACATGGCATGGGTGGAGGCTTGTGATAGCACTGTCACTCATAATCTAGTATTGTACCTGTGACTGTGGGTACTCAGTTCACCCCGTATGCTGCAGACCCAGTGGATCGGAGGTCATTGCCCTGTGAAGGCATCTCTTTCACTTTGACATAGCTTAGCCTCTAGCACAGGCTTCAAAGCAAGATGTTGGAGGAGGGAATAGTGCCAATCTGAATCATCAGGGCTACCTGAGAAGCCAAGTCGTATTTTCTCTATTATTTTAGCTCTGCTGATGTATTTGGAATACTACTTTTTTTGTATATTTTTTTTTCTGTGCCGTTGAAGCTGTGATATTTCAGCTACTGGCTTTTAAGGAAATACTTGTCTCTTTGGTCTGACATTATGGCTACATTAAAAAAATTAATATGTGTGATTATTTCTTAGATAAATAAACAAAATATATCACTATTAAAGAATCCAAACCAATTTCTCTTTCCTACCAGCAGTAGCCATTTACCATTTCACAAGACCAGACTTCTAGAAAACCCTGGGTGAACAGTCTGAAATGAGTATTGGAAAGTCATGGTTGTAATAGTACGGGCCAAAGAGCAGACTTCACAGTCAGGGGAGAGCCTTGCGCAGTGTTCAGGGTCATACATGGAATTGAGAGCTTTGAGCCCAAAGTCTTTTGCTGATCTCACCTCTTCCAAAAAGAATTTACTGAATGGTTGAGAAAAATGGTATTGCCCCTGGAGACAGCAAGCCCTGGAAATCAAAGCAGACACCTCTGTTTGCAAAAGGAAGTGAGTTGGAAACTAGAGATAGAAACATCAAGTGTCAGAGTATTCCTGAGTGTACCACCACACCCTCAGCAAGTTACTGCCTTTTCAGTATTCAGCTCTTGAGGCCTTCAAATGATGAGTCTCTGGAGACCACCTTGAGCTGGAACCAGTTACAGTTCCGCTGTTTGTTTTTGGACTGTAGAATGCAGGTAAGCAGTTGTATGTGTTTTTATTAACTCCAGTTAGGTATCCACAGATGGAGGAATGTTAAGTTTAAAGTGTTCCATGTGTTCTCGGTCACTATCTATTTTTGCAGTCATCTTGGTACAGAGCAGAGAAACCTGCCTTACAAGACTCATGTTGCTCATCTTCTTTCCCTGTGCTCTGTTTCAGCCCATGGACCAGGCTTCTCTTAAAAACAGTGATGTTCTCATCCTGACGGGTCTTACACAAATCCCTACTGCGAACCCGGATGGCATGGTAGGAGAGTTCTGCAGCAACTTGGGTAGGTCATTGAAGGAAGTCTTCTGCCTATGTTATCATCTTATTCATTGCTTTGGGTGGGAAATAATTCTGAGATTCCTGGAATTGAATACGTTGTCCAGCTATAGCTTCTGGCATGAAACTAGCTGTTTAGATTTTACGATGTGCTCCTGATGTCATTAATACAGTAAGTGCTTGGAGAGACACAAGTTGTACCTAAAATGTTTTGGAATGGAACAGGTATAATGAGATCTAATCATCTGCCACTCTTGGTTTGCTAAGTATGTCGCTTGGCTGCCAGCAGACTACGTGTTGCCTAGGTTTTGGATATTGTTCCCAGCTGAAATATTGTGATTTCCTTCCTGTGTGTCAGCCAGTGTAAAATCTTTACATGGTTTTTTTATGACTTTCAGTTTTGAAAACAAGCACATCTGCTTCCCTTCTTACACCTGATTTTTAAATATATCAGAAGCAAACAGCACCATCTCTGTTTAAAAAAAATATTCAAGATATATTTATAGACCTCAGAAATACAAAACCTCATCAGACGCTTTCACAGCTGGAAAAGCTGATAATTGCAAAGCTGTGATATCAGTGTGAATGGCAGCATTTTCCAGCCTCTTTGGAATGTCACATCCAGTGCTGTTCTCTCCTCTTCTCCCCTTCCCCCGCCTCTGTTCCTCTGTACTCTCACCCTTCTGTCATCAGACAACTTTCTCATGTCTGCCCTGCTGTACATTGCCTGTTCTTTTATCAGAGATCTTCCCTTTATTTTAAACTAACTGCTTTTTACAAATAAGACTAAAAAGCTTGTGATAGGAGGATTGTTAGAAAGGTTATCAGAAGTCATTACAAGTCCAAATCAGGGGATCCTCACTGTAAGCAAGTGTTCTGGTCCCCATACACTGAGCTGCAGCATTTAGGTGGCTTACTGAAGGTTGCAGAATAAGGCTGCAAACAGCATTGAAGTGTGAGCAATTCTTAGTCTGACTTTGTACACGCGAATATACCCATGGAGAAGAAAAAACCCGCGATACTTTGGAGTTTTTCCCATTTTAAAATCCTTGGGCCTATTCACGGGTGCTGGATATCTGTGTGCTGTCTCACAGACCCAGTATGAGACTTCTGCAGTAGTAGAAGGCGAATAATACAAGGGATGTGGTCAATTCCTCCATCAACTACCATCTCTACATCAGAATGGGATATCCCTGTTCAGGACAAGTTTCGGTTCAGACAGGAGCCATAGGTCCTGTTGTGGTGAAATTATGTGGGTTTCTTCTATATGAAAAGATGAGTTATAAGGTCAGGACAATTCCTCATAGTGTCAATACCTATTGATAGAGGGTCTTTTGGCATTTGTTAAGAATGACCATCTTGGATTCTACCAAAGATCCTCTCTGCCA
>NW_010397038.1:83184-99950 GCF_000710305.1 Buceros rhinoceros silvestris | reverse complement strand
AGGAATCGTGAGCAGATGTCTAGAGAAGAGTAGAAGAACAGGACAAGACTATATAATATAACAATTTCCCCTTCTAGTCTCAATAGCCTTCAAGTATTTTTATTCCAGGAATCTCCTGAATCAGACAGGGCTTTTGTGTAGTTAGTGAAGTTCAGTGGATTTCTCTTCCAGTAAGCTGTTTAACCTCCCCTTGAAGCTGCTTTAAATCTTAACGTGTGACTTCCTTTCTGAAGAGGAGCATCTTACATGTGCGTGTGTGTATTATGGTCTGTGTTTTCATTGCTTTTAAGCATTGTTAATTTTATTACCCTCTGAGATGTCACAGATAAGCTTTGGTGGCCTTGTTGCAAATGTGCTGCCCTTCCCTGTCCCTCTAGACCTTTATGGGTGCTACTGTCCCCCTGACAGACAGGTCACATCCTATCATCCTAGCTTAAACCACTGAGGAAGCAAGTCTGAGCCACAATGTTAGACTTTGTACCAGAGAGGCAAAGGAGTGGTATGTGTTGCCCTGCTGCCAGCTCTGCTGCAAACGTGCTCTAGCAAGGACCTTGGTGGTCACTCATGTCTTGAACTGCAACAGCTCTGTGCTGAGTAAACAAGGGTGATGCATAAAAATAAAGGTGTTACCCATGGAGGTACAGGTGGGTGTTTACCTGAACAAGTTGTTCTGGTTTACAGAAACATTCTGAACTATTTCAAGGGTTTTTCTGAAGATCTTCAAGCCAGCTTCTATCTTGAATGAGACAAACTCAGAGAGATTAGAACATTGTTAAAGACACAAGGAGGTATATGCTTAAAATGACACCATTGTAAGAATCAGGAATTTGACTGCAATTTGCCAAAAAACAGAACATCCTGAAGAAATTAAATAATTCTATGAATATATATCTATATTCATAGAGTATGGGGCCAGACTCTCCTCAGCGGTGCCCAACGACAGGACAAGGGGCAACACGGGAAGTTCCACCTGAACATGGGGAAAATCTTTGCTGTGAGGGTGAGGGAGCCCTGCCTCACGCTGCCCATAAAGGTTATAGAGTCTCCTTCTCTGAGAGATTCCAAACCTGCCTGGATGCCATCCTGGGCGACCTGCTGTGGCTGACCCTGCTCTAGCTGGCGATTGGACTGGGTGATCCTCAGAGGCCCCTTCCAACCCCACCAGTCAGGGATTCTGTGATACAGTATAGTGGTAGGGCTGTCTTTTACAGAACATCAACAGTGTTTACACGTCTACCCCAACATCAGGAAAAGAAAACAGTGAATCAAATCTCTATCAAATTCTAAACAAGTCCAAAAACAATCGGTTGCTGGGAAAAGCAATAGAGTAGTTCTGAGCTAAGCACAATAGCTTTCAGATTTTTTTCCCATTTCCAAAATGCTCAGAATACACAGGGCAAAGACTCTAAAGCAGACACTGGAAATTTAGCAAAAACCTGTATGATGAAGTAACGCCACATTGATGAGCAAGTGTTGTGAAGCCCAGAAAAGGAAGTGTGAAAATTTCACCTTCATCTCTGTTTTCATCCCAGCGTGTAGACTTGTAGATGCTGATTCCCGTCATTAATGACTCATACATGATTTCCTCCCCGTATTGTGTGTGCAGCCCTGAAATCACGCTTTGTCACCTCTCCAAGTCCCTCCCAGTTTAGCCCAAACCCCTTTTTTCTGTGCTCAGCACTGCAGCAGCAGCACTCTGCAGCTTGAGAAAAGCGATTGTATTTTTACATTGCCTCAGGCATCATCATCAGAATTGCCAGGGTGCCTGTGGGGACGGTTTGTGATATTTTGTGTGCATGTGTGTGTGTTTCTCTAAAGCAGAAAAGAGCACAGTTTGCTTTTTAGGTGCCGGCTTGACCTTGTGGTGGCAGCTGTTCGAAAAGCAAGTATCTCTTTGTGAGTTGTAAATTGAACAACTTGTTACGGAGCTGCTGAAGGAGACTAAATTTGAAATGCCGAGATTATTATACAGCTTTTATCAAGAGGGTGCATCCATTAGTCACAGAGATAAAATGGGCTATAAACAGCTTTCAAATACACGTGTCTTCTTACTGACAACTGTCGAAAGTTGACGTAGCGGTGCGGAGAGCCAGATTGGACCTGCCTCTTGCATGGAGAGCAATACGCTGGTGAAGGTTTTCATCCCTGTTTTGTGGAAGCTGGAAAAGCGCTCTGTTCCCTGGGCAGGGATTTTGTATTAATTATTGGTAATCAGCTCTGTAGTTCTCCTGGGAACAGAAACTCAAGTTGGTGGCTCCTCCAAGACCTTGTCCTCTGGTAATTTCTCTGTGCCCTCTGGAATCTTGAACTTCTGGTTGTTTTGAACGAAAGGGACTTGATGTTCCCGTAGCGAACCGATGGCTGCAGGGAAGGGAGAGCTGTGAATTCACCCTCTAAGGCTTAGGAATGACACCCTGGACAACTTCTTTAACCAGCCCATCAGCAGATGAAAGCCCTTCCTCCTGCCTTTTCAATGCAGGAAAATGTTCTTCGATGTGAAAAACCCTGCTGCAGAGGCTGTGCATTTCCCTAGATGCCGTAAAACCTTGAAACATTCAGCCATAAAAATATTCCATGACTGTGTAGGTGGGGCAAAAAGACCCTTAATGTGCTAAATCTATACCCCATCAAAGCTTGTCCGTAAATTGAAGTCAAGGAAGTGGTGATGGTGGGATGTAATATATGCGTTTTCAGGCTCTTTCACAGCTTTCTGTGTAATGCCTTGATGCATAATGTTACTGCTGCTGCACTGCAATTGACATTAGTAGATGGTTTTAGCCCACAACCACAGCGGGGGTCATGAGGCAGCAGTTGCACAGTGAGCTGGACGAGGTGTTTCCACTCTCCCATAAGGTACAACTTTTTTGGTGATGTGTTCTGCCAAAAGAATGAAATGTTTGCTCTGGACTTGCTTGTGGTATTGTACTCAGATCTCTCTCAGTTACAGAGTAAACTTATTTTTCCTTTCCTTCATCTACAATTCATAGAGATTTTAAATTGTTTTTGAAAGGGCAGAAGTATTTAAAGAAGGAGAAACACTCCCCTGCCCCCTTCTAGCTTCCAGAGCTGTTTGAAATTACCACGTCTTCAGCCATTCCTCTAGAGCACTGAACACTGAGCACACAACAGTTCACCATGGCTGGTGCTTTCGGCAGGGACCTGTGACCTGTTTTCTTTCCCCTCTGGTAGACAACTAAAGGATGGAGCAGAGCTGATTTTGATGGCAAGGTAGTTGGGGTCACTCATTTATCCTCATGTGCCGGTGCAAGACCGCCCTCTCCTGTCAGGAGTTTTGCATGGGCTCAGTCTGTTTTGTGTCCCCCAGGAGTATATTCATTCTCTCTGCTGAGCCCGGAGAAGGCAGTAAATAAATGTATTTAATGATCAGAAGTGTCCCTCCCAATCTGTATGCATAATGTTCTGCTAATTCATGCAATAGCTTCTTTCTGTACCTTATGTAATATTTGGATTAAAGGAATTCTATTAAAAAGTGTAAACATGAACCCTGTTGATTGATTTTTCTCATTCTCTCTCCCTTAGCTATGACTGTCCGGAATGGAGGAAACGTGCTGGTTCCCTGTTACCCTTCTGGAGTAATATACGATCTGCTGGAGTGCCTGTACCAGTATATCGACTCTGCTGGACTCTCCAATGTCCCTTTTTATTTCATCTCACCTGTGGCCAACAGCTCCCTTGAGTTCTCACAGATCTTTGCAGAATGGTAGGTGTGACAGGGCTGCTTCCTCAGCCTCAATCACCCACTCAGCTATGGGAGATAAATGCAGGTTATCTCTGCTTGACATATTCTAATATATACTGGATTGGAATTGTGAACACGTTTCTTGAGTCACCAGGCTGTGCGTGTGTGTGTAAGGAGATGTTCTATAATTAGGGAAGCATCGTTTCCTATAGAACATAGAAACTCAAATTGTCTGTCCTTTTTGGTACTTGCACCGATTAAATGATGTACTTGATTTGAGTGAATTTTAGCTGTGCCTGTCTGCAGCTCTTATCCAGTGCCCCCAAAACAATACTGTGGTCTCCCTGTATAAGTGAAATAGATTTTTCAGGCTTAATTTTGCTGAGCCAGCAGTGTATTCTCATGGCAAATAAAAGCCAACAGTACCCTGGGCTGCATGAGGCCGAGCATTGCCAGCAAGTTAGGAAAGGGGGATCCTTCTCTACTCAGCACAGGTGAGGCTATGTGGAGAGTGCTGTATCCAGTTCTGGGCTCCCCAGTACAAGAAGGACATGGGCTTACTGGAGCGAGGCCAGCACAGGGCCACAAAGATTAAGAAAGTCTGAGAGAGCTGGAACTCTTCAGCCTGCAGCACAGAAGGCTCGGCGGGATCTTAGCAATGTGTAGAAGTACCTGATGATGGGAAGAACTGAGGATGAGGGAGCCAGACTCTTCTCAGTAGGGCGCACTGACAACAGGAGTTAAATTAAAACACACAACATTCCATCTGAACAAAAGAAACACGCTTTTTTACTGTGAAGGTGGTCAGACACTGGAACAGGTTGTGCAGAGAGGTTGTGGAGTCTCTATCTATGGAGACACCAGAACACAACTGGATGCAGTCCTGGACAACCTGCTCCAGCTGACAGTGCTTGAGCTCAGTGATCTCAAGGGGTCCCGTCCAGTCTCAACCATTCTGTGATTCTGAGCCATGGAAAGGAGAACCCAACCACTTGGAACTGTTCCTGAATTCTTACAAATGGGGACATGCTCTAGATTATTAAATAGAGTAAGTCAACTTTTCCTCCCTGTCTTCCTCTCCACGTTTTTAAGTCTGGAATTCAGGAAAGAGAAGAGAGGTCCTGGAAATATTGTGTGAATTAACCCCTCCGGAGAACTGTAAAGAAGATTGGAATCTGTTGAATTTCAGTTGTGTTATTTCAGCAAAAGTAGGAAAATCAAGCCTTGGTGTCCTGGCCAAACTTCATGTACTCACCAGGTTTTCAACTCATACGGTTTATAGTTAAACAATAGTTGGATGTGTACTTGGATGTGATTTCGTGTCAGTAAGGTGTGCCAGTTGGGTCATTCTGTCTGCTGTGTCTAGCTGACACAATTCAGACACCATCTTTTTGAATTCTCCTTTGCGGTAGGGGTTTATATTCAGAAGTCAAACCCACCATTAGCCAATCTCCAAACACATCGGTGTAAAGTGAATGTTTTACTTATGTGGAGGTGGAGGCAGAGGTTGAACTGGAGATTTGGCTAAATGGAGATTTGGGGTCAGAACTGGGGTCGAAATTCAGGGATTCCAGCCTTCCAGTTCTACTGTTCAGTCAGCTAAAAGAACTGTCCTGCTTTTAGTATCTCTTATTATCTCTTAGTATCTCTAATCTATCAAATTTATTGTGACTAAGGCTTATTGCTTTTTAATAAAGTGAAGAAAATTCAACATGGGTAATGTTTCCCAGAAAAAGCCACCAGGACAGTGTCACTACAGGCAATTGTAGCGTCCCACAGAGCTCTGACAAATACCTTTTTTTAACTTCTGCAATAGAATGAATCAGGAGTCAGGCTGGAGCTAGTCAAGAACTTGCAATATTTATGGTTTAAAAATAAATGATGTAAAATAGCGGGCGACAGTGAGCGTTACGTCACGGTGAGAGGCAGTTTACCAACACTGTGGCTGCAATAATAAAATGTGTAGGGGAATTAGATTATAATGAAGAAAAGGACCATGTCACTGCCGAGAAGGGGAATGAGGCAATTGGAATTTTTCTGTTAATGGGTAAACTTGGCTTTGTGAAAACTGTTGAGGTCTGGACTATGAAATGATGGGGATGTTGAGTTACAAATTTGTCTTCCACAGCAAAGGAGTTATGTAACATAGTGTGATAAAAGTTATTTTCTTTAAGTGATCTGGCTATGACTGAGTTGTCCCTTCCCATAGGTGTTGCTTCTCTAACAGAAAAACAGGAAGTAACAAAACAGAACAGTGATTTTGCACCTGATTGCCCAGATAAGAAGCAGCTTTCCCAGAGAAAGCTCAGCAGTAGATGGCAGCAGATACCACAGGATGCTGTGCACCTCTAACGCAGCTTATTTCCCTTTGCTTTTAAAGGTTGTGTCATAACAAACAGACAAAGGTGTATCTTCCAGAACCTCCTTTTCCCCACGCTGAGGTAAGTAAACTGTGGTCTTGTGCTGTTTGCTAAGACCACAGAGCGAGTGGGTTGGTGGAACACAGCCCCGTGTGGCTGTTGTTTTTCTGCTGAATGCTTCTACAGCTATTTCATAGTTCTGTGTCATTATTCATACAAGTGGGTTTTTTTTCCTTTGCTTTCTGTGATTAATTTGAGAGTGTGGGGGAGGATTAAATGATGGTGTTCCCTCAACTCAAAAATTACCATGGTGTTTATTTCAGCATAGAACTTGCATACGCTCGCCTGTCCAACCCCTTCCCCCGCAGAAGGTTATCTGGCATACACATGGTCGAGTGTTTGCTCTTATCAGGCTGCAACCACAAATACTCCCTTTGTCCAAGCAGTTTATTTCACAGTCTATAAAACTAACAGCTTGTTATCAGAGACAGCTTAGTCATCCCAGCTCCTGCCTCTCTGGCTGAAACAGGCACCATGTTGTCTGCTGCAGGAGAAATGGTATCTCGAAAAGAGAGGTTTGATATAAAAAAGTTAAAGTTGCAGCCCTGAGTGTTGTAATTGGCAATTTTAGATGAAATTACTTGAGCTGGGATCTTAGTGAAGCGCAGAGGAATAAGGCTCCTGTCTTTGAGGAGGGGATGTCCCTGCAACATATGTTGAGGTGATCTTCCCTGCCACAAATTCAAAAGGAAGTTTCGGGCCAACCAGACATTGAATAAATGTGGTTTAACTCATGAGTTATCTCACAGAGTTGTTCAAGAAAAGAAATCTCTTTACTCTCTCCACTGGGAGCAAGTAGATTTCCCACTAAAGTAAATGAGAGGCAGACAGGGAAAGGAAGAAGAGAGACAGAGAAATTATTTTGGCTAAATCTTCCTTGTGTGAGACAGTGAGCTGTTTGGGTCATGCTGGCTCAGAAAACTGGCTCTTTTAGTTCCTGTGGTCAAAACTGTTCCGTGAGATGGGCAGAGTGGCCACTGAAGGATTAAGAGTTCAGAGATTAAATGCTTCTTCAGGTTTTTTTCCTCTGGGATATCTTATCCAGGGACTTGTTCCGGAAATTGCCGTTGCCCGTCATATCTATCGTCTGTAGGTGCTTCAGAGACGTTGTTGGAAGTAGGATCTGACCAGAAGCCCTCACTGTTTCCAGATGCTTGAATACATTTCAAGTGGGATGTGCAGAATTATGTATAATCTATTACCAAGAATAATGCAGGCTGCAGGGCAAGCCCCCTTGTCACCACTCTTTTTGTAACCATAAAATTCGTTCACGCCAATAAATGAATTCCAAAGCCTGATCTCTGACAACAACACTGTAGCCATGCTGCTGGCTCTGCTTTCTAATTTCCCCTGCTTTCTGGGGTGTCCTTGTTGATCCACAGTGTCATTGGTTTCACTGACAGCCTATAACCTACCAAAGGCATTGCTTCGAAATTTTAGTTCACAATATGTGCCAGAACTGGCAGGTTTAAGCAAAAGCCCTTCCAAAACTGAGAAGCCAAACACGCAGCTGTCGAAGACTGGATTAATTAACCCATCTTATATGAAGGGCCTTTGTGTTGAGAGTGATAACTCTGTCCTCTAATTTTTAGGATGTTTTCTATTCTCCAGAGGCCTGTTGATAACGAGATTTTGCCAAATTGTTGTTTAGCTGTTGAGACATTCCTCTGTGTTTCCTGTGTAGATCAAGGTAATTATCTAGGAAAGGGCTCACAGCAGCGGATAACAGATCTGCTGCCTTACAACAAAATGCAGTGCAGAGGGAGTGTCGTGCCTGTTACAGGTACAGGCTTTGGTTGACAAGGCCAAATCGTACTGGTTATGACCCATAAAGCTGGGGACATTTTATCATGAGATGCACAAACAGCTTGGTCTAGACCATGGGTAGCACTGGTAGGAAGCCATCCTTAGCCTTCTTAAATTTTTCACCAAGAGTTGCCTTAAATGTGCCAGATGACACAATACACTATCTGTGCTCATCCTTATGGCTCCCAGACTAAGAAATGGTTGTAGCCCTTGGGCGTCTGAAGGAAGTACTGCACATTTCACAGCAAGCGTCTGACACAGCTAAGATTTGGAGCGAAGGGAGTATTTCCTTACAGCTGCTGTATAAACACTGGGAACTGGAGTAAACATGGGGAAGGGGAGTAACCTGCACGACCCCCACCCCGTGGTGTATTAGAGGGGTCTCTTCGCTGCTAATTCCTGATATATACCATCTGTTTTGCAAAACCAGTTGGTGTGGTGGGAAGCAGCGGCCCTAGGCGTATAGCTGCACCTTTTCAAAAGCCTGGCTTAATAGCAAACCCAAAACAAAGTAATACCCAGGCAAAGGAAGACTGAGGCTGCTGTTTCAATTAGTGCTTTTCCTAAGATCATAAATCACTGAAGTTTAGACATGCATGAGAATGCCAGACCAGATTGCTCTGTGCTATTCTGGTTTGGTTTAGTTTGGTTTTAAACAATCAAAGCATATGGATTGTAGACTTGATGTAGAGATTGATATAGAAGACTAACAGGTAAGGCCCGTGTTCACCCACACAGCACCAAGATGCCCACATCAGGTACACAGTGCTCAGCCTGATGCCTTGTTCTTGTCCTCTGAGGGACAACTACTGTCATCCTTGTACTCCTGTAATTCCCAGCTGCCTTGGGCTGCATTCCAGTGATAGTGGTACCTACAGCTGGGTATGGTTTAGTGCTCTCCTCCTGCTTCTAGGGCATGGGAGAGGAGCTGGGTTCCTTTTTCTTCTATGAAATACAGAGTTGGAGCAAACGGTATAAACAGAAAAGGGGCAAAATCTTGCAGCTGACACTGTACACGTAACTCCCGTAATGTGAAACATTTATAGAACATCTTTTCAGTATGGTCTTTAACAAATGTATTATTTATTCCCTGGCAGAAACCCTGTTCTTCCTGTGCAAAGAGGATCCACAGTAGGTTGCTATGATATTTTGGTGTAATTTTACCAAGCAAAAGGCACTTAATACAGACCTGGCCTGAATAACCTGTCCATGTACCACCAGTCTAGGAGGGAGCAAGGACTTGGGCTCAAGGCTTCCAGTTGCTAAGTCAGAGCCTTAGCAGCCATCCTTTTTGTCTTATTTTGTCTCTTTCTAAATCTGTCTCTCCACAACCTCACAATCAGGAGCTCTGTGTAGTAGCACTTAAGGGAATTTTTAATGAGCACCAGAACCCGACATTGACTGATCATTTCTATTGGATGGGTTGTTAGTGGAGAATTACTTTACTTTTTTCAAAGTAATGGTAGGCTTGTGTGGTGCAACCTGTACGGAAATTGCCTATCATGAAAAGATGCGCTTAACTGCTCAGTTGTTGGAAGAAAACAGGGAATTACTCAGACATGCCTCTTGGTTATTAGCGAGCACTAACAACGTGCCTAGCATGATACATCAGAAAGGGACAGGCCAGGAAATAAGCTTCTAATTATCCACAGAACAAGTCCAGCCCAACATGCTGTTTGGTCCTGAAATTCAATGTTCCTCTTAGTTGTATAAACAGCAACATTTAAAAACAAACAAGGCAAAAAATCCCCTGACATTGCTGCAGTCTCTTGCAGCAGTGAGTTCCAGCGGTGCCTGATACGTGGTATAAAATAGAGTTTGCTTCCCTTAATCAGTTATGATTGCATTTTCATTTCGTTTAACTTAACTATCTCTTTAATACTGTTACAAGAGGATAAATAAAAGGATCTTCATCTTCTCTACAATCATTTTTATTTCTTCTCGCTCTTCTCTATACTAAGTTGTTTGAAGCTTTTTCATTCTCTTTGCATGGAAATTTTCCAGGCTTATGATTTACCATAACTTTTTTGAACTCGGTCCTTGTTCTTCTGTGGTGAAGAAAACCAGACATGCTGTTGAACTCTGCAGAGAACCCCAACCACTTCTATCCCTTCCTTGTTACTCTGCTTTAATGTAGTAGTAGATGTACCCTCCAGGACTCCCGTTCTTGGCAGGCCCCGGCTGCCCCATGCCCGGGTCTGTGATGTCTGGAGGTAGAGCAGCGACTCTTTCACGGGCACCCCCTTGCCATGGGGAAGGAGCCTGCGTGCCCTTGTGAGGTTGAGAGCTGTGCTGGTGGTGGCATGTGCCTCCGGTAGGGTCTCCCAAGCCTGACAGGTCTCAGCTGAAGGGTCACACAAAGTGTGTCCACAGGCAGGATGGGCTCAATAGCCTTCGGGCAGCCATCCTAGGAGAAGGACAACTCTGACTCCAAACCCAGGCGGATGGAGCTCGTTTAGCCTTGTAAGGCATCCATCTAAGAGAAGGATACTCTAACCAAACCTATGACCCGAGGACTTCGCTGTCACCGTCCAAGCTCCCTAGGCCCTGGCAGATGAACCTCAGGTGTAAAGGGTGGAGCCAGTTCTGTGCACACTGGTGCCTCACCTAAAAAATCCACCGTGCAGCCCTGAAGGGTGCACTCATCGCTTGCAGTGAGCGTGGGAAAGGCCCTTCCCAGATCTTTGTTCGGGAAGCCAAACCATGATGATGAGTACTAGATGTTTATCATATCTCCTCCCACACAATCACTGCGTACAATTTTTTGGGGTGGCAATTTGTTTCGTAACACCCAGTCCAAGCAAAAGGGAATATACTTTCCCTTTGTTTTAAGCAAGGAATGTGGGCTAAAGTGCTTCAGGCTTGTAGGGGTAGATTTGGACATCAATTCCAACTGAAGATAATGTTAATGGAGCATCCAGATTCTTGCACACTCATTTGATATCTCATCTGCAGCCTTTTAGTGGTGTGCAGGCTAAAAGAGCTTCTTTTTAAAGGCATTTCTCTGTGATCGCTGGGGTAAGAATTGCGGTGATTCTGTTGGAAGGAGTTAGGATCTGGAGCAGGACCGCCCTACGTTCCAGCCCGTGATTTGTCAGGAGGAAAACTGGGGAAATGGAGTGGAGAAACAGGCAGTTAGGGAAGGCAGGGATTGCTCTGTGAGTGGCTCTCCCCTACACTTAAACAGGAACCGTGGATCGTACACGCCACATCATCCCTTTTGTGGAGGTAGAGACTTGAGAAATGAGTAGTGAATTGTTCTAGCAAGGCAGAATGAGAAGCCTTCACTCTTTTTCTGCTCCATCTTTACATAGATGGTTTCAGGCTGTAAGATAAGTGAATCCAGGCTTCTCTAAATGACTACAACAAAAAATTTGAGAGATAATTTATATTGATCAGGATTTGCTGGTGGAGGAAGAATTTGGATTTACTGTCTTTTCTTCTAAGGATTCTGTTAGCAACATCTAAGAGAAATAGTGACAAAAAACCTCTTTTTCTGACTCAAAAGATAGCCAGGGAGGGAGTAATATTGGTTCTGGGGTCTTAAGTGCTAGCATTTGTCTTCTTTGTCTTTGATTCCCTCTTCCATATACTGGTTCCTGTGTAACACCTTCAAAGCCATAAAATCCTGCAAGCAGGTGATTGCATAGTATTATGTTGGGTCTTACAGTATTATCTAGAATTAGGCCCCTGTTAGTGTTGGTCTTACGAAGGGGGTGCAGGAGGTGAAGTAATAAATGCGTCACTCATCCTCGGAAAAGAACAACATCTGTTCAAAATTCTGGATAGGGAACACACACAAACACACACAGTAAATAGCAGAGTATTTTGACTCACTTCACTAAAGGGTACACAAGGGCTCTGAAGATTTATCCTGGTGATAGCAGCAGTTGCTGACCCTGTAAATCAAGTCTGCCATGTTAAAGGGAAGCATAACCATTTGGGATTTAAAAAACCCACAGCTCTCCTCAGTCTCGGTTCAGTACTTCACCGTCCTCTGTCTCCTAAGCTTTCAGTCAATAATGGTTCTTTCTTTTTGTAGAAAGATGCTTCTGGTTTCCAGAAATCAGTCCTGTTTTGGAAATATGGGTTGGCTAAATGCCAGGCATTGCTTTTGGCCCAGGCTTGGACAGGTTGGGGATCTGAACAAGACACAGTAATGACTGGTGTGGTAACACAACCCATCTCATCTGCCGACAGAACAAACCTGTACAAATCATTACCAATTTAGTCCCTTTAATGATTTGTGAAGTTTTGTTGGACCTGTTTTGCAAGTTCAGTGCCATATACTTTTGATCAGGTAATTAGAAAAGACTTTGTTCTGGACACTAAAATCTACCAGCTGCTTTATCACTGGAGCGAGTAGAATGCCTCTCAACTTGTTTTTGAGGCCTTTCACCCCTGCTACAATGGCCATGAGAATCAGAGATTGTGAGTGAAGGTATGGAGCTTCGGTAGACTTAGCAGAAAGGATCTTCTTTGATGAAACGGTGAAAGAAAAAAATCACCACATCTCAGGACGTGGTGCTGAGGATTCAGTGTGCCCCTTTGCCCTCTTGCCTTAGCACCCCAGTTAGAAGCAGTCACCCCGGTGTTGTGCTAAATGTTTTCTTGCTGAAATAATAATAAAAAAATAATTAACAAGAATAACACAGACAAAACCCAAGGTCCTGAAAACTGGATTCTAGATCCTGTACCTCTCTCCAGAGTAATAGGAAGGGATTTGAAGCTTCCGTGGTGCTGTGAAGAGAATACAGCTTTTATGTTTAGAAACAGTGAACATTTGTATAGATTCAGCACTGAAATAGGCTGTTGAGGATGCTTTTGCATGCGGAGCACTGCCATCACACCTTAGCAAGGATTCAAATGCCTCCTACAAACATATATAATCCTAAGGTCCCCAAGGAACAGGATGCTGGATGTTTCTGATTTTCAGAAGAGTGTTAAGTAAATGCTGCCTGTAGGGTTGTCTTTCACTAGCTGTCTGCTGCTCTCTGAGAAAGTTTTGCCCTGGAATGTCACATACCCCATTTAATATTTGAAGTAGAAATTGTCCCCTTCTTCCAGTTTAGGCCATTGAAGCTGCTTTTGCAACTTCACTTTTGAGGGTCAAGAAAAAAAAAAAAGAGAGAAGCTTCATGAGGCCATTTCCTGCGTGTTCTTTTAAATGCTGGTATTTTATGGGATCAGACTTGGTTTGCCCATTGTCTGCTAAACTGCAGGTTTTGTGACTGAAGCTAAGTTTAAATTCTAAATATTGCACTCCAGATGTGTAAGAAATCTTTACCAGTCTTCATTGCAAAAGTCTTTTCAAGATTCAGTCCCTGTTAACTGCCAGAGCAGTTATTGGAAGTTGTTTTCAAATTTCCCTCTTGACGATTAATAGGAATTTGGTATTACTAGTAAGCTCAGAAAAGTGTACTCCCATAGCTACTTCATCTGTGATCCAAGGATCCACGTGGAAATAATGGGCTGTGTCCACCTGCAGTTTCCATCTTACGTCAAACCCCGGAAGGAATGATCCCAATCCCATCCCATTCTGCTCCAGCCATCTAGCGATCGCATGGTGGTTGTAAACAGGACGTGTGGAAAGCCAAACACAAAATCACAGCAAAATATTTTCTGTTGGGAACTCAAAGGAGACCAAACTGGAGGAAACAAAGGAGAAAAGTGTAAATATCAGCACCTATATGCAGCCAACTTTCTGTCATTGAAAAGGTATTGAGGGCAAATTGTCTCTTCTAGCTCCAAAGCGCATCTTTAGGTGCTGACAGCTCGCAGTTGAGTAGGGGTGATGCTTCTGTTCAGCGATACTAAATCCAATTAAGGACCTAATTGTGTAATAACCTTACGTTCTGAAGTGCTTTGTTGTGTGTCAGTTGTGAAAAAGCTTTAAAGAAGCCTCAGAATTCTCAGCTGTTTATTCCCATGTAGGCACATGATCTTGAGTTAGATCTACCACGGGAAAAAGTAACGGATAAAAGAAAATCTGGAAAGATGAATTACAGCTTGGAGAGACCAGAAGAGTTGCTTATTGTAACGTTCTTCCTGCGTTCCTTTTTTGAGAATCAGCTGTTACAAGGAAGAGGAAGGTTTTCTGCTAGAAAGGCATGACACATGCATCATGTTCTGACACGTAGTGAAGAGCATGTTGGCTCATTAGTCGTGTCCTCTGTGGTTCGGCGGCACAGCAGTTCCCGTCTGAACCCTGCGTATGGGAATTCTGCGTTTTGAGCAATGTTGCAACGCCTGGCAGGAGACAGCAAACCAGGGAGAGATCTTGGGTGCTCAGTCCCACCTCCTTTTAAAACAGACTGACAAGGGGAGGACTGTTCCCTTCTTTCACAACTCTTTATTTCCACGTATGTTCTTAGCTCCTCAGTGTGGGATTTCATTGTGTTAAATTACATGCTTTTTAAGAAAACTGTGTTTACAGTTATTTAGAGGCTGGGGGTGGAAGCGTAACACCTGCCGAGAAAATACTTGCCAACTATTGCTTAGCAGACTAGTCTGTTAAATTGCCTTTTCAGCTGAACTCTTTTTGCCAATTAGAAAACAGTGACAGGAGAAACAAAGCAAAATTCTTCTCCAAAAAGCGCCTTGATAAATCAGCTTCCCCATCCTCAGTAAAGAAATCTGCTGCATATGCACACCTGATTACACTCTGTTTACCAGCGTGAGTGACAAGTACTTACTGCTCTTAGTTCATTGTTGCTACTAGTCTCAGTGATAGTTAAGGGCAGGCAAGTCAGTCTGTTCTTTTGTATGTTTTTTCTGAAGACTCGATGTTGTGTGAGCCCGTTGTACCAGAGAAACTCGTAGCAATACACTGCCGAAGGCAAAATTGCATGGTACGACTGTGATGCAAGAAAACCGGGTTAAACATCAGTGCCCAGAGCTCTTTGTAGACATGGCAAATAGGAAGAAAGTAGCTTATTGTGAATGTGGCTGCTGAGCGCTCAGTTCCCTCCAGGAAGCTCTAAGCAGGGAGCATTTGCAGTGTTTCCTCTCAGTTGCCGTACTGCTGGTACCGAAGAAGTGAGAGCACCTGGCCCCATACTCTTTAGGACAGTCATGACTAAATTGGTGGAAAATATGCAGGAAGAGACTCTGTAATGAGTTAGAAATAAACTGTAGAATATTTATAATCTCATATAAATAAACACACTGAGCACAGAGGCATGAAAAGTTTGTAATGTCTGGATTTTCATTTCAGCTCATTCAGACAAACAAACTGAAACATTATCCCAGCATCCATGGAGACTTCAGCAATGACTTCAAGCAGCCATGTGTTGTGTTCACCGGGCACCCCTCGCTGCGATTTGGGGATGTGGTTCATTTCATGGAGTTATGGGGAAAATCTAGCTTGAACACGGTTATATTCACAGGTAAGGAAATACAGTTATCATTATCAAATTAAAAATAGATTGTGCACTCTGGTTAAGTGTGGCCACATCCTGGGGACTTTACTCATTTGCTCTGGAGCAGAAGCTTCTCACTTCAGTAGGAGCTCATCTAAATTAAGATCCCAGGATTGACTGTAGGGACAAACGTAATCATGGTGGTATTTAATTCATTTTAGCCCTGCAGAGCCAACCTTTGTCATACAGAGTCCATTCCTGCCATTTCTAAGCAGCATCTTTGTTATGCACAGCAGTAAAATGCCTACAGGAAATTAACTTTTGGATTAAAAGCAGCTGGCTGCAAGTTGAACCCAGGCGAGGCCTAGCTGATGCTGGTCAGAGAGGAGAAATACTTCTCCGTATTCCACTGGAATCACAAACTTTTCCTCACCCCTTCTCCTGCCCTTTCCTCAAAACCTCAGGTCCTGCAGCCATTTCTCGGGATGTTTCTGTCAGCTCTGCTGTGTCAGAAGGGTGCACCCCATACAGACCCGGCAGGAGCGAGCTGTGCCGCTGTGGCCTTTTGGCTGAGCTTTTTTTCCCGGATGCCTTTTGGTTGACAGACACTGAAGGTACAGCTCTAGCTAATACCTTAGGAAGCTATTTCCTTACTCAGTGACTCAGGGGCACAACAGGTCTTCTAAGTTCCTCCACTTCTCCCAGTCTGCTTCTAGTGCTGACCCTACTTTTAACAGATTTAATGAATCGAGCCCTGTCCGCTTCAGAACAAGCTGTGGACTGGGATCCTGCAGCTGCGTCCTGGGACCATGTCAAGCATTAACAGCAGGACAAAGTATTTAAGAGAGAACATGAAGCTTTTGTGAAATCCCTCCTGGACTTTGATCTCCTGTAAAAATCATTCAAGGCCTTCTCTCAAAGTGACTTTCTGTCCAGGTGCCTCATCTTTATACCTAACATGTCGTCCAAACAGAACTCTACAGTGGGCACTCTTCAGATGTGAGAAAGGGAAGTAATCCTTTAGGCTATTGCTACTGATTTTAGGTGTAACGAGCTCTCGTATAGTTGTGAGATATGACCTGTATAACTCAACCAGGTAAAAAAGGTGTGGATTTTGGACTGGGACAAAGGAATTATAAAGGGGAAGGAGAACACTGAGTAACTGCTCCCACAGCAAGCTGTTAAGCTTATTTTCCTTCCCTTTTTTAGTGAATAGGACCTCTGGAAAGCACGTAACCTAAAGCAAGGAGGAGTGGGCAAGTGTTACTTCTTTCCTTCTCTGTTTTTTTTAATTGTAGACTTGAGGCTACTGATGAGCAAGTCCCTTTAACTTCTTCACAATATTGATACCAAAAAGTGTCACAGTATCATGATACTATTAAACCTATTTGGAAGGATTTAAAGAAGTGTGTAATTAGCCCTGCTGCAAGGGGAGGGAAGATCCAAGGGGGTTCCTGCTGCGCAGATAAGACATTTCAG
>NW_010397038.1:65554-83105 GCF_000710305.1 Buceros rhinoceros silvestris | reverse complement strand
TCAGTTTAGACTGTGTTTATGCTGGAAAGTGGTACATGGGACCACAGCACTAATGTCACGCCCATTGCAGTACCCATCACTCCTGCCCTTTGCGGTGGTTTCAGGAGATCGGCTCTAATTTCAGCCATCGGTAAAACTGCAATGTAGATGTGCATTGTCTCAGAACTAGTAAATTCTACTCAGTTCTACTTCTATCAAAACCAGAGTGCGTAGACCCTTGGCTGGGTTGAGTATTACATGAATCCCCAGGATTAATCCCCGGTGACATTAATCATGTTCTGAATGTGCTGCCCACCATCAGCGAGGGTGTCAGAAACTGGCCTTTAATGACAAGAGCTCCTCTCTTTCTTCTTCTTGTAGGGAGAGGTAATTGACCTTTCGGTGTTAAAATGTAATCCTGTGAAATGAGGAACTGGAGCTGACTCCTATTAGAATGTGGCCCTGACAGGTTGTTACGGCCTCTGAATGGCAGCTCTAACAACCTATGGATGCATTAGGTCATGATCTTTGAGATTCATTCCCAATTTATACTTCAAATGAAACTCCAGTGGAGATTTGCTTTGGTTGTGATGACCTTGGGGCACACAGTGATTCCAGGTCGTTGTGGTGTTTTGTTTTCTAAGCTCGTCTGTCCGTGGCTTTTGGACTCTGTCCGTAGGCAGGAAATTCCCTATGACTGTCTCAGCTGGAACAAAGACATCTTTGTCTACAGAAACTCCTAGCAGATTAAATTCTTCTGTTCTTAGTAACTCCAGTGAAAATCTGAAGCACCTCCATTGATGCCCAGGATTTTTATTTAATGATTTAGCTTCTCCTGTTTTAAGATAAAATCCCTGCTAGTTATAAAAGAAATTTGGCCCATTGAAGCAGCATGTGATAGCAAGTGATGTTCTAGGAAAGTATGCTAGTTTCTAGTAATTAGGACCTTTAATTGTCCAGTCCACAGGAGCGAGGTAGCCTTCACCTTTCCAATCTGTAACATAAAAAAACCACCTATGAGAGAATATAGACTAAAACAGCAGATGCAGCCAATAGCCTGACGCCAGCAGAGAGGGAGCTGTAATGCTGCTCTGCTTGCTTGTGTCATCTGCAAATGTTACTGATGAAGCTGTGTTGAATAGATTATTGATTAAAAATATTGAGCACTGCCAAACCACAAAGAAATTCTAGAAGAAAACATGCTAGGAAGAAGTCTGCTGCTTACTCTCTCTCTGGTAACAACGCTTTAAAAACTAACTCCCTTAGGACATCTTAAAACTGGCTCATACATGGAAAATTTTATACCTCCGTGTCACACAGGAGTAAATCAGATGTCTTGGGGAAAAAGCTGAAGACCTGTAAGTGTGTCAGAAAAAGTCAATATGTGTCCTTGACAAGCGCTGTCTTCCATCAAACCAGTGACTTGTGGTTTTTCGATAGTTTCAAAAGAGCTATTCCTGTATGTCATGTGAGTTCACTGTGAGATTGGCTCAAGTTAGGATTTTCACATGTTCTACGACCTCAAAAGTCCTGCGTTAGAATTTATGCATTAGAAATTCTGACTTTTCCAAGGCTCTTAGGTTCTTACTAGCTGATCAGAGAGGTTCATCCAGCCGGATGCCATTTTGAATTCTTTCAAAAAATCCACCTCTGTGCATTTTCTCAGCCTTCTGATTCAAAATACTTAGTCTGACCATTCCTATCTTCTCAGTATTCTTATTTTTAAACTTCCATTCATTGCTATCAGACTTAACTGCCATTAACTCCCATTTTTACATCGATATTTTTAAGCTTTGTTTCATTGCCACTAACACATCTGCTTGTAACTAGCGTGGCTTTTTGCCCAGCGTAATTTTTATTTCATGTTTGTAGATTCATGGCTTTTGGGGCATCTAGTAAGATGTTCTTGTACAACTCTCATTTTTTGCTAATATTTCTCACTTTGATGTTCCCGGGCAGTTATTCTGACAATTGCTTTAAACTTGAGAAAATTATCCCTTTGACAGTTCCAAACGTCTGTATCATTAGCTGATGCTCTGTTCTGTTCTCACAGCGTAAATATAACTGTGTCATGATCACTGATGCTTGGCCAGCAGCAGATTTTTAGGCTAGCAATTACCTTGTCTTTATCAGCAGAATGAGGCCCCATACTGAATGTTGGGTGCCACGCTGGGTGCTGAAGTTCCTGTGGTAAACCTTTAAGGACATTTTTTCGTGCTGTCTGCATGAGAAATCCAGCCAATGCTCTGCTCAGGGTGATGTAAGAACATAGAAGATGACTATCTAAATCTAGACTGAAGTCTCTATATTTAAATTTCCTTTCAGTTCATCCTTTCACACAGCCTGAGCAGATGCCAGAGAAATACCACATGCTGTTTTCTAGCAAGGCTTGGTGGTTCGCAGCTGCATCGCTCTGCAGGTTGTCCTTCGAGGCCCTGTAGTTCAGAATAGTCAGGCAGATAAATCTTTGATGCATTTGCTTCTCTTCTTCCCATTCTGTACTTCCCAAACTAATACAGGTTTTCCTCTTTTAGCATTCCCTTTATGCGATCTATCCCACAATTTTCAGGTAGATACTGATGGCATAAGTTCCCCACATCGCTAGCTGATGGACCCCAGAATCAAGTGGCTGCATGTATCCTAGACTGTGTCACCTCTAAGACTTAGGTTTTTATTCACTACAAAAATAGTATTTTTCTGTAGGATTCTCAGTGCTGTCCATGTGAGTAAAAGCCCATTCACTGCGTGACTTTTCCCTGGCAAACCTCTAATCTGATTTTTAAAAGTAAATAATAAGAGTACAAAGGAAAATTGAATCACAGAATAACAGACTCATCTGGTTGGAAGAGACCTTTAAGATCATCAAGTCCAGCCATTCACCCTGCACTGCCAGGGTCCCTAACCCCTGTCCCTCAGCACCACATCGACACGTCTGTTAAACACCTCCAGGGATGGGGACTCCACCACTGCCCTGGGTAGCCTGTTCCAATGCTTCACAACCCTCTCTGTAAAGAAATTCTTCCTGATATCTAACCTAGATCTCCCCTGGTGCAACTTTAGGCTGTTTCCTCTCATCCTGTCACTTGTCACGTGGGAGAAGAGACCAACCCCCACCTCTCTACAACCTCCCTTCAAGTAGTTACAGAGCAATAAGGTCTCCCCCCAGCCTCCTTTTCTCCAGTCTAATCAACCCCAGGGACGTCAGCTGCTCCTCATAACACTCACTCTCCAGACACTTCACCAGCTTTTTTGTCCTTCTCTGGACACGCTCCAGCACTTCAGTGTCCTTCTTGAAATGAGGGGCCCAAAACTGAATACAGGATTTGAGGTGTGCCCTCACCAGTGCCGAGCACAGGGGGACAATCACCGCCCTGCTCCTGCTGGCCACACCAGTGCTGATACAAGCCAGGATGCTGTTGGCCTTCTTGGCCACCTGAGCACACTGCTGGTTCATCTTCAATCAGCTGTCGACCAGCACCCCCAGGTCCTTTTCTGCTGTGCAGCTTTCCAGCCACTGCTCCCCAAGCCTGTAACGTTGCAGGGGGTTGCTGTGGCCTCAGTGCAGGACCCAGCACTTGGCCTTATTGATTTTTATACAGCTGACCTCAGCCCATTGATCCAGCCTGTCCAGAGCCCTCTGGATCTGGAACCTCCTGACCTTCAAGCAGATAACACAGCCACCCGACTTAGCGTCATCTGCAAACTTACTGAGGATGCACTCAATCCCCTTGAGATTTGAAAGATGCCACCGAAGAAGGTTACCACAGCCTGTCTCCCTTTCTGGATAGCCCCTACCACAAGCAACCTTCCATTCATACTGGCCTGAACTAGAACTGCTCTGCTGGCAACAACTGTAAAAATCCTAATTGCCTGGCCGTCCCTGCAGGTCCTCTGGGTTACAGGAAAATTTGGACCCTTGTTTTTCCACCAGTCTAAACCTGGCACTTAGATTAAAAAAAAATAGATATATATATATAGAGAGAGAGAGAGAGTAAGGAAAAAGAGGAGCTGGGAGGTAATGTGTCCACAGCAGAGGACATTGGTTCATGTTTATCAAGACATGATCTTTATGCTGCATTTTGACCAGGGAAAAACCAGGCAGACATCTGGGTTACTTTATGATACAGAAAAGGTATCCATCTTGCCTTGTTCTCCAGGATCTGATTAAAAAGAAGAGGTGATGTTTTTGTCTTGATTAAATCTGTTATAAAAATCATGCAATAATATGTTCAAATGAAAAAGTATTGCTCTGTTGCTTGATTAAGGTAAGACTAATTGTGGGCATAATTTTCACCAAAATAACTAAAAATAATGGTAGGGGGAGGAAGAAGGGAAGAGAAATGTCTAACAGAATGATCACTGCTGAACAACGGCTTGTCTAGAGCAGAATGTGGACTCAGAAAGAAATCGGGTTGTCTTGGTTCTTAACAGGTATTCAGCGTTCTCAACGTTTCTCTTTTCAGAACCTGATTTCTCTTACCTGGATGCCCTGGCTCCTTACCAACCTCTGGCGATGAAGTGTGTTTACTGTCCCATCGACACAAGACTGAATTTTATTCAGGTGTCAAAATTACTCAAAGAAGTCCAGGTAATTAATTTTCTGTTGCCTTTTCTAATGTTTCTTCGCACACTTGAAATAATGCTTTAAAAAGTAATTCCTGCTCCAAAATGAGTGGGGCATGAGGGCCAATCTCTGCACAGTGAGTGACAGTGGCCAGAAGGTCCTTAAAAACTTAGAGCACGGAGCAAACCACGTGTACATTCCTTTCCTTTTTAGCTATATATATATAGTCATAATAACTTTTTCCCCTTATTCTTTCTGTTGTTTGTAGGAATAAGCCTGGCTGTGCCTAATACAGTCTTGATGTAAAGAGTACCAAGTGTCCTCAGAGCCCTCAGCTTTAACCATCTCCTCTGCTCTTCACCCTGGTGTTGATACTTGCTTTGGTCCTGGCACCAGAGTTTCACTCTCACATTCATTCCAAATCCACTGCTTTCCTTAGTCCATTTGCAAAATCCAGACTTGCTCTGTTTGGGAAGAAGGTCAGAGTGTTCCTGTAGCCTCTGTTGTCATCCCTCGACTCATTTTGCCTGTAGTGGCCTCTCCTTGTCCATCCAATGTGTTTCTACTGAAATTTGCTTTCTGACTCATTATTAAAATAACACCCAGGTTTTTTTCTGGTTGAGCTTTTCCCTTTGTTCTGTCTTTAACTTGTTGAACACAAAATTACATATCCTTCCAAACCTCTTCACAGTCTGGGTCACTTTAATTCACCATGACCTGGCTTGTCACCACACAACTGCCAGCAATTGCCACTGTTTATTCGGACAATCATCTTCTTCTTTGTTACTACTGAAGTATAATGCTACTTTCCAAAACCATTTGCAGAAACACTGTCTTGTCCTTTAGCTTCCTTAAATTCTGCAGTGATGCTTGTGGCAGCCAGCCTGTAGAGATCCTTTGGGCTTGTTTCTGCTTTGTTAATATATTGCTGACAAGTCATGAAAACCTTGAGTTGCTTATTACATCAATGTTTTTGCAGCCTTGCTCATAGATCTGCCTCACTCCAGGCCGTTTTGTGATGGTCTCCACCACTGCTGTGATATGCTTCCAGTTTAGATGACAAGGATTTGGAAGAAAAAGCAATGGGATAGTCGTCTTTTTTTCTCTCCGTGTGTCAGCTTACATGGGTGCTGATATTGAAGTGTATTGGAAGTCTTCATTAAAGACACGAATTTAGGCCTTGTTACTCTGGACGCTGTGTATACAGAGCAAAGACTGACGGGTCCTGGGACAGTTTGTTCCAATACCAACTGGACCTTCTGGGCTGCATCTTTTGGGATGTTGTTGACATACAACTAAATGAGCTTGCTAACAACAATCTGCAAACCTGCTTATGGCAATGATCACTGTGGGAGGGCAGCGCACTAAATCAACCAAACATCTGTGTAAGTAAGTCACCCCACTCTTCTTTTCCAGCCTCTCCACGTCGTTTGCCCAGAACAATACACACAGCCACCACCCACCCAGTCTCATCGCACAGACCTGATGATAGACTGCCAGCCTCCGCCAATGTCCTACCGCAGGGCAGAAGTGCTGACCCTTCCGTACAAGCGGCGCTATGAGAAGATCGAAATCATGCCAGAAGTGAGTAACAAAAGCGGGGAGAAAGATGGTGGCTTCTCATACAGCCAAAGTCAAGCTACTTCTTCAGTAGCCCCTTTGGCTAAAGATACCCTGTGGCCGCGATTTACTGCTGACTAAACACATAAAGCACTTTCTGTCAAATGGAGGACTAAGAGAGAAGCATGTCTGAGAGAGGATTTCACTGTGTAAACTAATGGGAATTGAAAAAAAACCACTGTAGGCAAGTAAAAAACTATGTTCAGGTTAATTGTTCTCTGCAAGGATATGTCGCTTCTCAAAACACGGAACGAAGAGCGATCTCTGCTAGCCACTGTGAGTCAAGCCAGTCATCTCCAGGTTAAATCAGAGTAAGTTGAGGCATTGCAGTTTGAGTCAGTGGCCCAGGGCCCTGAAGAATCTGGGATATAATAGCCCGGAGTTGTCTTTCTCCCTCCCCTTGAGGAGCAGTATTCAGTCATATGTTAAGGCTCAGTAGTGAAAAGGCTTGTTTGTATGACAACAATTTCAATAGATGGTTAATTCCTGCAGACTGCTGAAGTCCAACAGGTTAATGGGTTGCTTGTAGCCATCTATGTGGACTACTTATGCCCACAACATCTATTAATGATTCGTTAAGCCATAAATCAAATATAAATGTACCCATTATACAAAGGGTGACCCATATTCAAATAGAGATGATCTTAAAATATTTTTTCGACAATCCAATCAGCACAAATGTGTCCTTGGATCAGAGGAGGCAGTGGTTTTCTACAAGCAGACATTACTGCCCTTTGGAAACTAAACTGTTGAATATGTGAGTCTACTTTTCATCAGAGAGAAGGAGGAAGTACCTTTAGTTAAACCAAACATGAAATATGGAACTGGTAGCCACGTTACAAAATCCCTTGGCCAGTCTGCAACACCCTTTGCTTTGTGCTTCGGTTCTGTTAGGGGCCTGCCCATCCCGCTGGTTAGAAAACTGCCAGAGACAAGGAGAGATTTTTTAATTAGAAAATACACTTTGATGCAACTCCATTATGGCATGTATATTTAATTGGTTTGGAAATTTGCGTATTTATTGGATCCTGTTAAACCTAAGACTAGTAAAATGTGGCTTCCAATCACTGGCACGACCAAAACAAATCTTCCATTCTTAGTGCAGAGAGCCAGCACGTGGCTTATCTGTAACTTAGATTCCACTGAAGCTTTGGGTTTTCCCCTAAACTGTGAGGGGGGTGTGAGTGAGCCTCTGTACAGGAGCCTATCCCTGGTGTCCACCCTGTGAAGAGGGTGGATACCAGCTTTCCCTGCAGACAGAGTGCAAATTAGCACAGATGCTGCGGGTTAATGTTCACCAACCCTGGTGAACGTGTTGAATCCCTATCAAGGGGAAGGGTTGTCTAAAAGCTAGGCTGGTCCATGAGTTGCAGGTTCAGTTCCTTGCTCTATTAGAGTCTTCCTCTACGATCAGCACAAGTCTGAAACACAAAATGTAGCTCGCATTGGGAAGGACTCCAAGGGCTGCAGCGTTCCCTGGCAGAAGTCCGAGGCAGTGCCTTGCTTGTGGGGTTGGACCATCAGAAAACAAGTCAGTGTTTCTCTTGTTAGCTTGGCTTTTGGCAGCAAGACCCCTTACTCTTGAGGCTCAAGAGGCCACATGGATTCAGACTCATTGGCAGCCACTGATGTGAAAATGCTCTCCATTTCTCAAACCCAGCTCTCCAGTGGTTTTTAGGTGCTGTCTGTCACTAAAGCGAATGGATTCTTCCTACACCTCTGGGTAGAAACAGGGCATAGAAGTAAGAGCTGCTGGGATGTTGGAGGGAGGAGACACTGTAGACAATGTGGTATTCCCCAGTCTGGGAATGGGCGTCGAAGGAGCACATAGAAATGCGAGCTGGTTTCTATTGCATTCACTTCAGCTTAGAGAGTTCAAGCAGGAAGTTGCACAGACAGGAATATTGACAGAAATGGCCTTTTTTTCCCCCCTAACAAATAACATCAAATTATCCTCACACAGGAGTCTGAATTTCAAAGCTATCTGTGCTCAGGGAGTAGAAACATCTCATGTGATTTCCCCTGTCCAGGTATTCTCCCTGGTTCTACAGCTGCCCTTGTTGCAAAGAGCTACTTAGTTTGTAATGACGCTCCTGAGAATACTTTTTAATAGGATACAACAATCAGGTGGATCAAATCATCTCTGATCCTTTAAGGAAAGCTGTTGTCCTTCGTCCCTGGTGTCAGGGAGGTAGCATTTGCTTTCCTCAGGGGGTTCTTTGAGAGTTAGACCCATTTGTGGTTGTGTGCTTGGTCTGAGAGCAAGGCTGTGATTCAGGGCTGTTTTCAAACAAATGGAAGAAGATGTTTTTTTCCTGGGGCCTGTATTTCGTTTGATTCCAACCCCCTAAATAAGAACCTTACATTCCTAAATAATCTTTATGTGCAATCTGCAATGCTTGCCTTATACCCACTCCTAGCAGGGTCTGTGTGTCCCATTGTCCAGAGAAGTCTTTGGGAAGTTGGCTTTGAGAGGCCGATGCAGGTGGCCTCTTGGTTTCAGGCAGGGTTCGTACAGAGGTGGCAAAAAATGGCTGGAACTTCCCTTTCCACTGGGTGGGTTGTGCAAGACAGGATTGCAGATATGATCGATGGGGCTCCCTGGTGGGAAGTATTTGCTGCTTAATGTCCCTTTTTCAGTAGTTTTATCCAGGAAGACTCTTTAATGGTGCCTGGATAGATAGGAATTTCCTCTGTAACGAAGGGGCACTTCTTTCATAAAGGCTGCCACCAGCTCTGGGGGTCTGCAAAGGCGCTGGTGGCAATTAGAAAGGGTATTTTATAGCTCCTAGCAAACCTTGCGAAGGCTTGTGATTTGTCAAAAGCATGTTAGCCAAAACTGGAATGATGAAATCCACCCTGGAAAAAAAAAGTAATTGCTAGATCTGCTCCAGGGCTGGGACTTGTGTCTGAAGTCGCAGCTAGAAGTCTCATAAAAGAAAGTCTGCTTCAGTGACATCCTGATCAGGGCCTGCTCCTAACATCCACAGCCCCTGCTCAGAAATGGATGCGTGCTCAAGCTTCTGTCTGAATTCTTACAGCTTTTGAAAACCATGCAGTTGGCTCAGCCTGGTTGTAGTCAATACAGGACGGACGGTATGGTAGTGTGACATTTCCTTTCCGAGGGTTCAGATTCTGGCCTTTCAGACTAATGTAAATGTACTGATCCTGCTGGAGCTTGTCTACATTTCAATCACCTCACCAAGAGCAAAGTCGGGTCAAGCAGGACTGTTGTATGTTAATGAGATTTACACTCAGAGCAGCCTTTGTTTAGAGAGAGGTTTTAACAGTCCCAAAGCACCAGGCTGGAATGGCTCTCAGAGGCATTGTGGAAACCTTTACACTTCAACTAATTTGTTCTTCTCGGCGTCTGCCTTTCACTTTAAAAAATAATAATAAAAATAAAGAACTGCTTCCTGGAAATTGGTTAGGCATTGTCTATTCACACGAGGGCCATGGGAAAATGGAAAGCACCTTCTGGAGCAAACAGATAAATGAAACAGTAGCGTTTGAGCAAATAATGTGCCTCCAGTTTAATTACAGCTGCACAATGGTGCGGATCGCTTGATTTCAGCAGCAGACTGACTTCAGGGGGGGCTCTGTGGTTTTAAAATACTCTGTTTGCAAGTTCTTCAGGACATGGGCCAGTACAGGGGAGTGTGAATGTGCAATGCACAGCCCGACATGAAGTGAAATTATAAGGAGCTATTGCAGAGGGGAACTAGGAAAACAGCCACTTGGCCGCCCACTGACTTCTCTTTCCTCACAGGATCTTGCCAACTCCTTTTTGAGAGAAAAAAAGGCAAAGTGTGGCTTTCATCTTACCTCTTCAACATCTTCCGGTTGTTTTGGGGACTAAAGAGTTTAAATTTCTGTCTCTCTTGTTAGAAAACTTATTTTGGTTACCCCACATCATCCAGTCTCCTGACCTTCATTCCTTTTCCCCTGACTGTTCTCTCTTGTTTAAAGATGCCATAATCTCACTTTCCATGAAATAAATGAAATATAAGTAGCCTGCTTGCTTTTGCTGCTACCGTTCCTCCCTTCAGCTCAATGCTCGCTGAATCCACTGTCTGTAAAATTGCCTGGAGTCCCCACCTCATGCTAGCACAGGCCCTCTCTGAGTTTGACTTCACCTTTGACGTTCCACCAAAGCTACTCTTGTCCCAGCTTTTACCAACCTTTCCTCAGACAAAGCCAGAACCACTGCAGTCTGCGATCTTCCCAATTCACGGCTCTGGTGTTCAATGCAATGTTCTTAAAAATGTCTCCCACCTCACTCCCGTGTCTCTTCTCTCCTGGCCGTTCAGCCTCCCGTGCTTCTGCGGAGAATTCTCCCTCCTACCCTCTTTTGTGGGCTTTGAATGTGTTATCCTTCTGTTTTGATGGCTGGCTGTAAGATACCACTCTCCTCTAGCCAGGCACTCACCTCGCTCTTCCCAGTCAGCTTGAACAACGTCACATTCTGACCCACAGACCAGTTACTATATTTTGAATATTTTGATCGATCCCCTTTTGATTTCTTTCAAATGACTCATGTTTTGCACCTGTAAGCTTCTTGCCTTCACTTTGAGGATATTTCATATCCTCACTTCCTTTACCCGTCATTTTTCATTCAAGTTCGAGGCCAATTTCTGCTTCTGATGGCTCTGACTTCCATTGTCCACAATTCCTCAAAGAACTGTTTTCTGCCCGCTCCCAGGCTATACTGGGGTATCCTGGGGCATACTGGGGAAGAGCTTCATTAAACAGCCATAAATCTACTTCAGTACACCTCTTAAATGCCTCCTTGACACTGTCTCTTGGCACAGGCTTGGCAAAAAGCCAGGGGTTAGCTTTTGTACTGAGACTACTGTTTATAATCCCAAGCAGGATTATCTCTAGTCGGTTGGTCAGTACATATCTTTCTGGTTTGATTTTCCGGCTTTGGCGGCAAGGTTCATCATGTTCATCTGGTCCATTAGTTGAATGTACATGGAAAAGAAGAGGTTTGTTTCGTGGCTCAGAACCCTTCGGCCTGTTTTCTTTCTCCATTAGATGCTGGCTCTATGGTGGGGTAAAGCTCTAGGCATTTGCCAGCAACAGTAACAAAAACTTCAGATATTTATGGCGTGATTCTTCTTCCACTGAAGTTAATGAGACTTTAAAATCCACTCTGGGGAGAATTGTAGCAAGCACACAGAGACCAAAAGATCTATTATGTTAGGGTTGGTTTAGCAGCTTAACTATCCCACTGGATTCTGTAAAACCTGAGGGTGAAACCCCAGAAAGTCATGACTCAGCTTCCCCGCTAATGATGAGAGAGTTGCCCTTAGTTCTAGCGTGAGGTCTCAATCTTGTTATGCCAAAATTACTAATAACTTCTGTTTAAAAGAAGAAAGGTCTGAAGTGAGCAAGAGAGTTTGATTCTGAGTCTATGCTTTAGAAAGCCATTTTGTATTAGCAATACACTGCATGTATGTGTGAGTGTGTGCTGGTGTTTGTTCTCCTCTGTTGGAAAAGCCCTTGTTCCTTTAAGTCTCATTAGAAAGATTCCTCAGGTTGCCTTCTGCTGCACAGTGGCCTGCAGCATGCCTGTGCCTTGTTTAACGGCCTCGCTTGCTGGTCATGAGGGGTTACTCCACAGGCATATGTAAATCTTTAGGCCTTTCCCCTTCGGAGCATGTGTTTGACCACGTATCTTTTTGTTTCCTCTGCAGGATCCGGTACGTGCAGACTTGCTGCACTCAGGCGCTGCCTGGTGTAGCAGATGGTGTAAAGCCAAGGCTGACTCTCTTTGAGACTTCTGCCCGCACTATAATCTCTTGTGTATTTCTGTGTCATGTTTCGAGTGACTCGACAGGAGAGTTCCTGGGAGTTAAACAATGATGGGATAAGAAGAGGCAGGGAGGTGGGAGGCGAGATAAATTGTCTTCCTTCCCGAACATTGCCATCCAAATACAGGTGACAGAATAAAGACCGTGGTTTTCCTTCTGTTTACAAAACTGACTATACAGATCATCCCTGCTTGTCAAAGGGCTGTTGCACAGCTTTTAAGCATGTGGAGTATTTAGGAACTCTTTTCCTATTAGAGGTACACTGGGAAGATGCTTTTCTGCATCCAGAAACTGGATTTGATGTGTGTGAGGAGCAAGGTGACGGGAGAGAGGAAGGATGAGGCAGGTTGTTCTCCGTTCAGATTTTGCTGAGGACAACTTACTCTAAAAACCTCTGAGAGACTGTGATTGCGGGGGCCTGGTGAGCCTGGATCTTAAAACCTTTGGGCTTCTCTAATAATTGGGAGAGAATATTTTCCTGTCGCATATGAATTGCATCCTTTTCAGGAGCTGGGATCTGGGTGGGAATCTCTTCATATCTGGCAAGCTCCAAGGCTGTAAGCAATCTTTTCCGCCTAGAAGTGGAAGTGCCCTGATGGGTTACATGGCCAGGACCCAGCTGCAGTTAGTAACAGAGTTTACAATGTGCCTCAAAAAAATGTGAGGCACCAGCTTCTAATTGTGATGACTTCTGCCCCTGCTGTTCTCTCTAGAATGCTGTTCAAACCCCCACTGTCTCTGATGGTTAGAAACATCCTAATTTCCAGCCTACACGTATTCACGGCTGGTCTGCCCACACTTATTCTTAACATCATGTTTTAACATAAATAGATTTTCCCTTTTGCTGGTATTTTCCCTGTGGTGTTTATGTAGAATAATCACGTTCTCCTTTTGGCTTTCTTTTTACCAGGCTAAACAAGCCAAGATATTTAGTTTCCGCTTACAAGACAGCTTCTTCTCCTGCCCTAACCCTTCAGAATATCTTACTTGAACTTAAACTACCCAAAATTTAGAAGTAATTCAGGGCCCAGTATAATAGCAATAGCTCATCTCTGCTAGAATTACCTGGTATTTTCTGGAGTTGCATTTAGCTTTTTCATGGCCGTGTCACGTTTGTGACTCTCAGTTCTCATGGGACAGACTAATAAGCCTGGACCCTTCACCTCTGTCATTTCCAGCTGCTGCCAGCTCACAGCAGAAATTCTTGGTATTAGCGCAGTCCCTGGCCTTCATGCTGTTGAATTTCATCTGTGTTTTCTCACTCCAGTTCTCGAGGTCATCTAGTTCTTCCTCTGTGGTAGCCTGATCTTTGTTTCTGTTAAGGGAGCCTCTACAAACTTCAGTGGGGCCTTCTGAGCACTCTCTTCATTCCGTACTGAGACCATTAACAAAAATGGGATGGGAGTAGTCTCAAGACTGACCCTTCAGGAACTGCAGCGACAGCCCAGTAGTCAGCTGGGAATATCCTTGCTTTAACCAGCACTTTCCCCACCTCAGGACCGCTGTAGAAATCCACAGCTTGTCATTTCCTGTGTGGTACCTTGTTAGTGCTTCACGAAGCGCAGGCCGTGCCTGCCCCAACTCCCTCAGCAGTCGTCATACTGTAGCGTTAGTCACGTGTGATCCACTTTTGATCATGGTTTTCAAGTTTTCCTTCCATTTACTTTATTACTGCAGTATAGGGACATGAATAATGGACCCCTAGTAGGATTTCTAAGCGCTACGTATTGCACCAGCTCTGAACAAAACTGCTCCCCGACCAGACTTGTGATAGTGTCTGCAAGGAAGACGCATTTGTTCTTGCTTCATGGGGGGCTTTTCAATCTTGCAGACAAAGATCCAGCAATTGGAAGTTGGACAAATTCGACCTTGAAATAAGACAAGGTTTCTTAGCTGCAGGGAAAATTAAAGTTTGGAGCAGCTTGTGAGAGGAAATGGTGGAGTTGCCATTGCTTGGAGTATCGCCAGGATTTGCTATCTCTCTGAAAACGTTTTTTTTAATCCAGCAGCGTGGAAGAGTTCTGAGGAGGTTAGTTGAAAGGAGTGTTGCAGTGCTATCTGGTCTTGGTGGGTGAATTACTGGATGTGATTAAATGACCTTTTTGGTTTGGGTCAGTGACTTCTGTAATGAAAGGATTGGCTGCAACATGGAGAGGGCTGTGAGATGAAACAGGATTGTAGAGAAAATAAAAACGAACGTCTGTCTTACTGTCCTCTTGACTGTTAATCATTACAGTGTTGCTATTTACTAACTGCGTGGCTAAAACCTGCGTAAATGTTAATACCAAAGTGCTTCAGTGGCAGAAGAGGACTTTAATTCTAAGCAGCTCTCCGTTTTTTAAGGATCTTTCTCTTTACAGTGTCATTTTGCCACATATTCTTCATTAGAGCCCATTTTGTATCGATCCTGCTCTGGACAGTGGTGGGAATGGAAAGTGCCTTTGACCACCGCAAAGCGCAGCATAAGACACTGCTGCAAGTGTAACTACTTTGAGGTCCCAGGGGAAAGGCGAAGCAGTGATTATCATCCTATTTTCATTCTCTTAGCCTTCAACAACAGACTGTAAAGGCCGTATTCAAATTGCCTGCTTTAAAGATCTTGAACGGAGTCCCAGAGAGAGAGAGAGCAATCTGAATTGCTGCAGGAAATTTTGATTTCTAAGATTTGCCGAGTCTGAGTATGTGCAAAATCCAGGGTGTTTGGATGCGGCCTTAAAATGCCTGTGGTTTTCCAACAGGATTGACTATCCAGCTATTTTATTTCAAGGGTGTGCTCTCAAAATGTTCCCACGGCTTTAACAGTGGTAGGTGGAAGTTACCAGGAGTAGCTGAACTTTGCTGCTGTTGAAGCCAACAGAAAAAGCCTTCTCAAATGGCCAAAGGATTAGGCCAGCACTGAGTGCTTTTTGAAGTCAAGTTCAGTTGCTTCTGTTTTCACAAGCATTAGAGCTTTGCAGTAATAGAGCGATCACCTTTGTCATCATAATTTACAGCAGATCAGAGGGCTCAGCAGTAAAGTTTTGGGACCTGAAATGTCTTGAGAAGTGGCAGGGTTCAGTTGTTCTGCTCCATCCCTCTCCTGGTTTGGATCCTGTTGGAAGTTCACCCGATGGTCTTTGTTAAGGAATTTTATCTTTCCCTCAGGTGCACAATCTCCAACATGGGGATGTTCACCACTTTCCTAAAATCCATTCAGTTTCTCTTCCCACTTTTCATGCATGGGAGCATCTGGCAAGCTAAAGAGAGCTGGTGCTGCCTTGCTGGCAGGGCGGTAGTGTTAGCTGGTTCTCCAGAGTTCTGTTCTGTGGGAGCGCTACAGCAGCTGCCTGAAGGTTCAGAAGAACTCCTTTACCTGCAGGTTAAGCTCTTCTTAACACGTGGCTCCAACTGGAGATGCATGTGTCTGAAGATGAAAAGAGTGGAGTTCAGGTGAAAGTCATCTTGTAGCAGCTCCTTCTGTGTGAGATGGTCTGAGGGGGCTGATGGTGCAACTATTAGGTTCACCACTAGGAAGTCCTCCCATCCAGTGATATAATGCATGAGCACTCTTAACAGTTTTTGTTTAGTGAGTCACTGGCAGGGTTTTGCCTTCATCCATCCTTGCCTTCAGGTCCACAGTGAGTAACAGGAGCGTGCTTGGCTGGGAGTGATACTTGGAAACTGCGTGGGCTGCTGGCCCGTGCGGTGTGAAGGTACTTGTTTATCTACAACTAGATGCCAGCTGCGGTTGTAGATAGAGCACCCAGTCCCCGTGGTATTGTCATCTAGAACTCCCTTGGAGGGGAAGAGGGAATGACTTTCTGTGTTCCTGAGCACTATTTTCTGCAGCATTCCTCTGGAAACTGGGCTGGAAGAGGTGCTTCCCATCTGGCCAACTCCCACGAGTCTCAGCAGGTGCTGAGACCTCTCCACATTCGCTGCCAACACTCTCAGTGCTGAGCATCTTGGGAGGCTGCCACTAAATTCAGCGTTGGAGCCAAGACTATATTTTATTGCTTTCAGAGAAGAATGATGTAGAAGGCGGTGGAAGGGTTTCTGTGCAGTGTCGGAAAGAAAAATGTCAAACCAGTCAATTGGGTTTTTAAGGACAAGCCCTTTTCTTCCAGCTATTCTGCAGCCAGAATGCCGCAGCACTGAGGAACTGGAAGGAAACTGGCTTCGATTTTTCATTGCCCATTGACGTAACAAACACAATAAATAGCAACAAATTACATTGTGAGCTTTGCTAATCAAAATGATTATTCAGGTGGTTGATGGCTTTTTGAACGAGGTTTTTCTTTAATCTTTATGTGTTGTGAGACTTGCCTTGGTTACTGAAAACCTCGTGCCGCTCTGATAACGGTACGGAAGGAGAGATGAGGACGGCAGTCCGTCCTTTAAGGACTGGAAGGAGGGATGAGCAGGTAAGAGAGCGGCTCTGCCGCTCCGTCAGTGGGTTTGTGTTTACAGCTCATTACTCCGTGTTTCAAAATATCACGCTGCCAATTTAAATCACAGCTGGATTGGTACATGTTCTGAGATTATCACTTGCTGAACAAAATCCTTCTTTTACTTCAGCTTGCAGATTCACTGGTGCCCTTGGAGATTAAGCCTGGTATTTCCTTAGCAACAGTTTCTGCCGTGTTGCATACTAAAGACAACAAGCATGTGCTGCAGGTACAGTATAATGGGAAAGGGAGAAAAATACCCTCACTCCGGGTTTCCTGCCATCTGGGATCTCAGCTGTTCTCATGAGGCAACCCCTCCAACAACCCTTTCCCCACCAGAGCAGAGTCCCTCTCAGATGCTTTGTCCTGGCATGTGCGAGTGAGGAATTGCACTTTGAGAGTGGGATGCAAATAAATCTCTCTACCCTCTTTTTGTTGGCCTCGTGCCTGGCTAAGATAAAAGGGGAAGTGAGATTATTCCTGAAGAGAGGCTGCAAATCATACTGCTGTCTTCCATAGCCTGTACTCCAGGATCAGCATCGGGCAGCCTCTCATGGGCTTAGAACTGAGAGTCAGAGGAGAGAGCTGACCCACAACATGAGACACGTGGAGGGACTATCTTCCTTAAGTCGCCCTGTTCCCCAAGAAGCAGGTTGTGCATCCTGGGACAAAGCAAGAGCGTGTACTCTCTTCCCACCCCCTCCTTCGAGCTGACACTGCGATTCCTGGCATTAGTGCTCCGCAGGGGGTGGTATCTGGAGGAGCTGCTCAGCAGTGGTCAGTTCCCTAGAAACACCAAGCAACACTGAACAAATCAAAGTAATGCAGTGCTGTTGGTCCGAGGCTGCTTTCTCCTTTGTTTTGTTCATTTACTCTCTTCTCTGCTCTGACTCCTGGTACCAAATAAACTTAGTCCTAGGCTTAAAATGCCAGAGCACTCAGAAGGAGCTGGAGATAAGCCAGCAGAGCAGTATCAGTCAGTACTGGCTGAGCCTGTGACCTCTGGGAGTTACAGCAGCTGTGTGTAGAAAAGCCTCCAAAACTCCATCTATGGCCACAGAACCACGTGAGTGATTCATGCACAGATATCATGACACACGCACGTGGGCCCCACCAACTAAAGGGAAACGGTGGGTTCTGTGAAC
>NW_010397038.1:64134-65418 GCF_000710305.1 Buceros rhinoceros silvestris | reverse complement strand
TCCTGCTTGTGGAACTGGAGCCTGAGCAGGCGGCATTTCTCTCCCAAGGGTGGAAAACACCCTTCCCTGTCTGTGGAAAGAAACCTGGAGACATCGCGGCAGCAGGCCCAGACACGATGCTGCATGACGGGGAAGACAGGGAGTTGCGAGGAGCCCAGTCAGTCACCTGGAGTGTACCGAGTGCTTCAAGGCACTGGGGTTGCTCCAGGCAAACCCCCTGAGCGCTGTGCAGACGCACCCCTGGTAAATGGTCTTACCAAAATTTTGGAGACGTTTTCCCCAGCGTCTTATTCCCAGGGACTGAGTTAACTAGTTCACTGGGAAAGAGCAGCGCAGCCGCTTCCCTGGCCTTACTAACTTGGCATGGGACACACGGACTGATTTTACACAATAATTTCCTCACTGTTCTTTTATGAGAATCTGGTTTTCATCTCCATGCTCAGATCCAGCGCTCAGTTCACCCACACCTTGCCCGCACACACCGCCTGCCCTCCCTGCTATCGGAGAAGGCTCACGGAAGGTGAGTGAAGGCAGCACAAAGTTATACCCAGATCACACTCCACTGTGTGATTTCAGGCACTGCAGCGTCTCACACCTCCCTGTCTGTGTTCAGGTTCTTCCTAAAAACTCACTTTTCCGAGGCCACCCATTTTTCTCATTCCCTCAGTAGCTGCTTGCTCTGAACTTGCCTGTTTCCCAACCTGTTGCATCTTTCGGAGTGTGATTTTTCAAGGCATTGACTTCTTTAAGGTGTGATTCCAAGAAAATAGCACGGCGTACTTCAGTGCTAAAATAGAAGTTGAGTCAGACAGACCTTTTACAGTGCCGGGAATTTGAGCAGAACTGAATTTGACAGAAATTTTTAAATTATGGAGATTCGAACTAAACCTGCTAATTTCTCTCTATAAATGGTGGCCTGTGTGTGCAGACCTGCAGTGGAGCCCAAGGCTGGGTTTCTCTTCTCCCCTTCAGCGCTGCAACATTCCCCTTTAGTCACAGAAAACAAAATCAACGTTCTTTTTCTATCTATCATCTCATGTACTTGTTGCTCCCACTAAATGACACCAAGCTGCTGTGGTTCACTTGCACCTTCTCACCCATTAGCTCCCTCCAAAACCTCCACAACCTCCCGCCGGCAAGAAGAGAAAGCGAGTGAGTGATGACGTGCCAGAGTGTAAACCTTTGAAGCCGTTGCTGAGCGGCTCCATTCCTGTGGACCAGTTCGTGCAGACGCTTGAGAAGGTAATAGTGAGTCTTTGGTGGCAAGTGAGGTTCAAGTAGCTT
>NW_010397038.1:61195-64005 GCF_000710305.1 Buceros rhinoceros silvestris | reverse complement strand
TTTGCTAGCAGAGAGTGAGGGAAAATAACTTTAGTGTGGCTTGAAATGGAGAGGGGCTCATGAGCTACCAGAGTGCTTCAGGAAGCCTGTGTCCCTGCACCAAGGGTGGAGGGAATCGTGCCCTGTGGAGTCGTGATACAGGGGCTTCGTGTCAGTCTGGTCCTCCTGGTTTCCCGTGGAAGCAGAGCTTTTGGGGGCATGCTCTGGGGGTGAACTTCCCCCATGTAACTTCTGGATTCACCCGCTGATTTCCAAAAAATTGGACAGCGGGGAGGTGTATTTTAAGTTCCTACAAGCTTTATGCAAATGAGGTGACCAAGTGAAGAAGAGATCCTGAATTGTCTCCATGATGGAAAAGCTTTCTGGAGGGCTGCAGGAGAGGGGCTTGGCTGAGCTCGCAGGCAGTGGGTTATGCTCCGTGGAGCCCTGTTCTCTCCTGCACGTCTCCCTGGAGAAAATGAGGAGGAAAAAGAGCAGGTTTGTCTGTGAGGAAGTTTGTCCTGGCGTTCAGTAGCTCTCCACTCTGATCTTTGGGGCAGTAATGGCAGCAGATGGTCATTTCTGTAGCTAAAGGAGGCATTTGTCCTCTCACTTGGTCTCTCAAGATTTTGCAATGGCAGTGACCTGGTGTACAGGAAAACGTTCTCCCTGTGGTGTAGTTTGTCCGTCTGTACGATGAGGGTCAGATTTAGCTTAGCCTGTGCATGATTCCCCCACAAATCCCAGCGATCCGGGCTCTCTGCAGTGGCACGCTGTATTCGGCAGCCACTCTCCTCTCTCCTCCTCCCTGTGCCCTGGTCTATAACCTCTGCCTGTTTCCCTGAGTTGTAGTAACTTCTGTCTCGTTTACTTCCTCCCCATCCAGCATGGTTTCAGTGATGTGAAGGTGGAGGACACAGCCAAGGGCCACATCGTACTCCTCCAGGAGGCAGAAACCCTCATTCAGCTTGAGGAGGACTCCACACACATCATCTGCGACAACGATGAACCTTTGAGGGCGAAACTGCGTGACCTGGTTCTCAAATTCCTCCAGAAATTTTAGCTCATGGACATGACGCTGCTCTGCAAGGAGAGACCCTAGAGCAGCAGAGCCAAGAGGGTGACACCAGGGAGAGAGAGAACTCGACTCAGAGACCAGACCAGACCCTTCCCCTTCATGGGGAGAAGCAAGGGAGTATTTTTAATACCTATCTATTTTTTACAGTTTATTTTTAAGCACGTTTTGGAATACTTTGTTCTGTAACATTGGCAGTTGGAATCTTCCAGGAGGTGTGAGCTGCAGAGTGAATAAACAGCGTGTGTATTTCCAAGGTCGGGGGGATTTGTGTGCAGACGCAGGCATCTCTCTGTGTGACCCTCTCAGCACTGGACACCCCACCCAGAACTCTGTGACAGTATCGGAACCATGGCTTTAGGTACCGAGAGATTTATTTGTCTCCCCACCAGGTCCCGTTTCCTCTGCGTCCTCCATCTGGGCTGTGCATGTGTGTTTCCCTGGCACGAGGAGGAGTGAGAAAGCTGATACAGCAAATAAAAATAAAAACAGGAAAAGGGGCTGTGCTGGACCTGTAGAACAGCTCGAAGTGACGAGAGCCTCGGGAAGAGCTGGTGGGCTTTGCTGGTGCCGCACCCTCACTGGGCGGGACCGGATTTGTCCACCTCGCTCTAGGCTCTTCATGAGTCATGCGGACAAGCGGTTTCTCCATCATCAGCGGAGGAAGTATCTCAGGGAGATACTTTAAAAAGTACATAAAGTGGTCAAAACTCCTCATGAAAAGCCTTTGAGATTCAAGTGCCTCCTGTTTCCCCTCCCCACGTCCCAAGTCCTGGCCGAACTACTGAGTCACTTACACAAACCGTCTGCACCGCAGACCCGGGGAGGTTGGCCACGCCCCAAACCATCCATTTGGGGCCTAAACGGAGTTAACAGTTTCGCTTTTCAAAGCGTCCGATCCCTCAGATTTACCGCTGTTTGGTTTTTATTGGATTGTTTTGTATTTATTTGGTGTTAAAAATAAAAAGCGTGGCGAGGCTGCTGAGGAGGAAGCACCTTCTGTGGGTTATAAAAGCATCTTCACGCCCGATCCACACCCGCCGCCGCGCGTGCGCCCACGCCTGTAAAACACAACCACTCCCTGGGTTTGTAGCTGTGGGGAGACCCAGGCCGTGGAGGAGCAGCTCCGTAACAAAAAACAATTGCCGTTGCAGTTCCCCCGTCCCGTTGCGCACACATTAAGGGCTGGAGCATCAGCTGCAGCATCCCCACCTCGGCTTGGTGTTTATGTCAGAGAAATAGTTCATTAAGGCGATGAAAACGGGGTTGCAGTAGCATCAATCCTCATAAGAGTTTACAGCAGTTGCAGCAGCTCAACTTCTTTATCACGGCTTGAGAACAGAGTCAGAGACTTGGATGCATTTCACCTTGTAACTGAATCTGCAAAATGATTGTTCTTAACGCGCAGAAGCCGTGTGATACGCTCGGGGTGGTGAAGGCCGCGCTCGAGCGACTGAGTGTCAGGAGATCCCCACGGAGAGCTCGCAGGGGACCTCACAGGGAGCAGGCGAGTGAGGTGGAACTGCTCACCACAAAGAGTTTATTTTGGGGCAAGGGAGGGAACAGTGGAAGCACACCACAAACCTGGGATTCCTCCTCCGTTTTTCCTGCTGCCTGTTGGGAAGGGGGAAGAAAGTTCAGTAATCAGCGCTTCATGGCTGCTTCGGACCCACCATGCCGTCCCCTCACTGCAGCCGTGCGATGCTTCTGAACCATGGCCAACCTTCCCAGCTTGTCTCCCCCAAGCGTTTTGGGC
>NW_010397038.1:60539-61043 GCF_000710305.1 Buceros rhinoceros silvestris | reverse complement strand
CTTGCCAAACTGCTGCTGGGTGAGGGTGGGCCTGGGTGAGCTCCCCAGAGGTCAGTGGGCTCTGTGTGCTGAGTGCCCGTGACCCATGGAGTGAGGAGCGTTCAAACCCAGCTAGAGTCAGGAAGACCTCGGCTGGGGCAGGCCCACGTTGTAGCCACCTGCCATCGGGATGATTCCCCCGAGCTGGAACCCAAGAGTGGAACTAGCCGGGTGCTGGGAGACATGGGGACACTGCTGTGAACGGGGCTGCGGGTTCTCCAACAGCCACAGTTTAGCTGAGCTCTGCGTTTCTCTGCTCTGCGGGTGTGCGAGGGCGGGAAGGCGAGAGATCTGCCGCCTTTGCTGGAGGGACGTGGTCCCACCAGCCTGGCCCGTCAGGGGAGAAGCCCCTCCTCCAGCACGGCCTTGTTACGCAGTCAGGTTAGAGGCTTCACCGAGCTGGAGGCAGTCAGGCAATAGGTGAATGTGAGGCGTGAGATGGCCTCTATCGGCCACCGCAGCTGC
>NW_010397038.1:58004-60503 GCF_000710305.1 Buceros rhinoceros silvestris | reverse complement strand
TAGAGGCTGCACCGAGCTGGAGGCAGTCAGGCAATAGGTGAATGTGAGGCGTGAGAGGGCCTCTATCGGCCACAGCAGCTGCTCCACGGGCCCGACTGGTGTGGAACGGGCTCGGCCCCCCCAGAAAGCTCCGAGTGCTGCCTGACTTGGCAGCCCCAGCGAAGTCCAGCCTAGTCCCGTCTCTGCTGGATGGGTTTGGACACGCGGCCAGCTCGGTGCCTCGCTTTCCTCCTCTGGGCACCAGCTGTCTCACACCCGCCTTGGGCCTGGCAGCTGCGGTGGCAGAGGTTGTGTGAGAAGCGCGGTGGTGTGACGGGAACCGGGGAGCTGGGAGCGGGCTGCTGGGCTGGTGACCCGGCTGGCAACGCACTCCTGCTCGAGTTTTAGTTAGTTTTTCACCTGGGTCACTACCTGAACACGGTGTGATGTGGTTGGGCTGTGGCACCAAAGCCCTGGCTTGGGGCGCACAGCTCTGACTCCCACCTCTCCAGCCGTCCTGGTATTTCAGCGCATCCTCTGGTAGTTACCGGTGTTCCAAAGGCTTCCCCGCACCCCTGGGAAGGGGAAAAAACGACCAATTCAAAAATGTTCATACTTTTCCTCTTGTCATTTTGGGCAGGAAAACTTCATACTGCTCCAGCCCAGTTCCGGAAAACTGATTCACCTCTTCTGAACAGACAGGCCCGCTGGGAAAGTAAACGTACCAAGGGGGGATTTTTGATGAAAAACCGTAACTAAACGAGGAAAAATAAGTGTGTGTTCATTCCGGAGCGAGGAAGCACAAAGCAACAGCGTTTCTTGGGGCTGGGTCAGTCCTGTGGAGGTAACCATGGTAGCCCAGGAGAGTGGCGGATGGAGGGGGCGGAATACGGCGGCTGGCAAATGCCCTCGAAGCAGAGCTGGGCTCTTCCGTGGCCAGACACAGCACAGGCACTTGGCTGCACCCTCGTTCGTCCAGGAAGGGAAAAAAATTACCCCCAGAGGCACTATGCGCTGCTCACGGTGCTGTGCCCGTGGGTGGTGTGGGAGTCCCACACCCTGCGCCGAGCTTCGCCGGCCACTCTTTGCCGCTCCCACAGGGAATGCAGACAGTGATGGTGGCAGCGGGGCTGCGCCTTAAGCCGCCACCCCGTGGGGCTGCACCATGGCCCCTGCTAAGTGACTCATTCTGAGGGCGCTTCCCACCCTGGAGCACAGCCAGGGCTGGGGAGTAACGGGGAGAAAGGGTTAAAACCCAGCTTTGGGCGCCTGGATGGTTTTTATGGAGCAGATCGTGCTGGTGGGGAGAAGGCAGTTGCGTTTTGTGTGAGCCTGAATCACAACAGGACCAAGTCACTGCATCCCAGGCTCATGATGTCACCCACCACGCCCAGGTGCAGTGCCAATGTCACTGGGGGTCAGCTGGACCCGATGTCACCTGATGGGTGCCCTGAGCCACACAGGGCCACGTCCCTGGGGACTTGGACATAAAACTGTGGCCTGGTTTGGGTGGGAAGGGAGCTTTCGATCTCACCCAGACCAACCCCCTGCAGGGAGCAGGGACCTCTGCAACTAGAGCAGGTTGAGCAGAGCCCTAAGGGCCAACCTGACCTCCAGTGCTGCCAGGGATGGGGCTTCTCCCACCTCTGGGGACAACCTGGGCCAGGGTCTCCCCACCCTCAGCAGAAACAGTTTCTCCCTTCTCTCTCGTCTCAATCTCCCTCTCCCAGTGTCACCCATCACCCCTTGTCCTGTCCCAACAGCCCCTGCTGAAAACTGCCCTCATCATGATGGGGACACGATGACCTGAGGGGAGCTGCAGTGAGATGTTGAGTCTGTGCCCCATTGGCAGCTCAACCCTGGGGGGGAATGGGGAAGCTGAGCACAGCCTGGCCGGGCTCATTATGGGAAAGGTTAGTCAGATCAAACAGGTCCCCATCACCTGGGCCCCAGGAACTGTGACCCCATCCCTTGGGTAAGCATCACCTGAGACCAATAATCCCAGACTCATCACTAAGACCTGCAAGCTGAAACCCACCACCTGGGCCCCATCATTTTGGGGAGCGATTACCAAGTCTTATGGGCCACAAGGAATGAGCTGAGTCTCTCCCTATGACCTTGGGGTTACAGCCAGTCCCCCAGTCCTCCTCTCCAGGGCGTGGCATGGGGCCCCATGTTCTGGGGAGGCAGCTCTGTGGGCTACAGGGGAGTCTCACCCATGAGGACACAGTACTTCTCCCATGAGGACACTTGAGTGAGGGCCATGGGGCACTGCCAGGGAGCACAGGGCAGGTGACATGCCCTGGGCAAGACTTTGTTAGGGTCTGACTCCATAAAATACTTCTGTTCATCTTGACAGGACGAGAGAAACCGGCCTCATGTTGTTCCAGGGGAGGTTGAGGTTGTCCCTGAGGAACCATTTCTTGCCCGTTGGGGTTGTGCAGGGCTGTCCCAGGCTGCCCAGGGCAGTGGTGGAGTCCCCATCCCTGGAGGGGTTTCCCAGCCGTGTGGAGGTGGTGC
>NW_010397038.1:57590-57827 GCF_000710305.1 Buceros rhinoceros silvestris | reverse complement strand
GTGGGGACCTGGCAGTGCTGGGGGAACGGGGGGACTCGAGGAGCTGAAAGGGCTTTTCCAGCCTAAATGATTCTGTGACTCTATGACACAGTCAAGTGCCATCATCATTATTTTATTTTCATTAACGTGCACTTGGTGATGAAAAGGGTGAGGGATGGAGCACAGCAGCCCCGTTCCGCAAAGATATCACAACTTGTCGGCAGCAAAACACGTGCGGAGCAAGATCTTAAACCCAGT
>NW_010397038.1:55185-57269 GCF_000710305.1 Buceros rhinoceros silvestris | reverse complement strand
CCGGGACTCTCTGCACCCCCGGGGCAGCGGTGGGCACTGGAGCCGCTCACGGGTGACACTTGATCCAGTGTTGTTGTCTTTCACTTCACACCATTAAATTACATAGTGGGTTGAAACGACGGGTGACAACCCCCACTTCCCTTGCCAGGACAACACGGAGCGCAGCAAAGCTCCGTCTTTGTCTGGCTAATAACTGCTTGCCCCCTCTGCCTGCTCCAAATAGTCACTATTTCGAGCCTCTGCAGCTCAGGTGCCCCCTCGGCCCAGCACAGCCTTCACGGGGCGGCTGCAGGTGCCTTGCAGTCGGGCTCAACAGCCTCTTCTGCCCCCCAAGCCCCCTTTACCCTCCACAGCCAGTCGGCTGCACCGCGGGCAACACCCTGCTTCTCCCAGGGAGGCATCTGGAGCCACAACCGGGGCTCCCAAACACCGTTACAGCTTCGCGGTCCCACTGCAGCCACGTGCCACTGGGTGCAGAGATTTGCAATGCCCCCACGGCACACGCGCTCCCTTCCTCAGCCCGTCCCACGCCCACAACGCCGCTCGCTCCGGGTCTAAGCCTTCTGTTTGTTTTAAAGAGGAAAGCGATGCCGGGGCACGCTGGCTGCCCTGGCTCGTGGGGAAAACCACGGTCCCCTCATTAACCGGGGAAGGAGGGACCCAGCACGACCTCGGCTTTGAGATGCTGCTGCTGTCCGGCCCTGCAGGAGTATTTTTCTGCATTTCCAGCTGTGAAAAATTACCAAACCAGTAATTTCTCTCTTCCTGCCCGTCTCAGCGTGGCTGGGGCACAAGCGAGGGCGCGAGCAGCTGCCCCAGGGGCTGAGGGTCCTCTACCCGGGCTCTTGCAGGAGCTGGTTGCTGTTACAGCATCGATGGGCAGGACGGAAACACAGGGAGGAGGGGCAGTGAAATGGGGAATTTCATCTAGGACATTTAACTTTCATTTAAGGAACGTGTCCTCTGAAAGGGACCACGGAGGGCACTGGAGTGGGGTGTAAAGCTCTCCCTCCCTGTGCTCCCTCCTGGGAGGAGGGAATGAATTATTAGGTGGATTTGTCCCCTCCACCTCCCTTCCAGGACCAAAGTAATCGGGGTTTGCACTGAAACCTGTCCTGGAAATGAAACCAAGCACCAGCACTCCCTGAGGGGAAGAGCCCTTACCCCAAAGCAGTTGGGAAGAGAAAGGGCACGTTTCCACAGGGACAGCAGCAAGGGCAGGTGACACAGAAGTGACCAAGCGACCACGGAGGAAGGTGTCAGCTCAGCAGGGAAGGTGAGAAACAGCAGCAAGAAGGACGAGAGAGGAAATCCGGCAACGTGAAGGAAAGCCTGTGGGATCTCCAGCCCAGCGTGGAGAGGCAGCCCACGGCCCAGCCAGCTCCATCCCTCCCTTCTGCTCCTCCCCGCAGGTTTGAAGCTGGTGAAAATCCGGTTAGAAATCACACGGCTCCAGTTGGATTTCCCAGCTCAGCACAGGAGAGGGACTGGGAGCACCTCCCGAGCCAGCGATGCCCGCGAGCACCAGAGGGAACAGCCCCTAAATGCCGTTGTTCCAGGATCCCGGGGCAGGGAGCTGCCGATTTCATTGCCTGGAGAGACCCGGAGAACTCTTCCCATGCGGCCGTCGGCATCGCGCTGCCCCGCTGCAGGGCAGAGCCCCCAGGGCCATGTCCTGCGAGCGCGGCAGGGCTCTGGGGAAGGTGCTTTGTGGCTGGCTGCGATTTCAATGGGCGACGCAGGAATCGGAGGGTTTCCAGCCTCCCCCAGGTCCACTGTGCTGGCTGGATGTCCCCGATGCCACCAGCAGCCCCTGCGTCACTGTGGCAGCTGTGATGTGACATTCCCTGAAGCCACACGGGGTTCAAAGCCCCCTGGAGCTGGAAAGGGGGCTCTTCACGCAGCCAGGAGCTCCCTGCTGGCTACAGCTGGTTTTAGCACCAGGTGCTGTTCTGAGGGGTTTCCAGACCAGCTCACCCACCCCTTGCTCCTGCTCCCTCGGGAAACACAAACCTGGGAAGACACTTGTTTTTATGGTGCCGCAGGGCCACTGCACCAATGCTGCAAGCTCTGTCCTGGTCCCA
>NW_010397038.1:54212-54543 GCF_000710305.1 Buceros rhinoceros silvestris | reverse complement strand
GAGGGGCAGCCGCTGCGAGACCATCCCATCTCCTCGGGGAGGGGGTGGTGGAGAGCGCATGTGACAGGCTGCTCTGTGCTGGAGCTGGGACAGATCGTGCAACCTAACCTGAGCTTCAGAGTTACTCTGGGACCCCCTGAAAACCAGGGAGAGTGAGGGAGGGGGTTGGGGATGGGGGTACGGGCTGACTGCGCTCCTCCCTGACGGCAGAGGGAGCGGAAGGACAGCTCAGATGTGGGGCGTCTCAGCAGCAGGAAGTCGAGGTGTGAATCACACGTCTGTTCCAGAGAGTTCTGGTGGCTGTTGGGGGAGATTTGGGACAGAGCCAGGG
>NW_010397038.1:53355-53764 GCF_000710305.1 Buceros rhinoceros silvestris | reverse complement strand
CAGCACTGGGGATCCGCCAGAAACCCAGCCCTGTGGGCAGGAGCTGAGTCTGGGAAGAGCCCGGGGAAGAAGAAGTGGCATTTCCACCGCAGATCTCCACGTTCCCACTGGCCTTGAGCTGAAGTGCACCAACGCAAAGGAAGAAACCCCCAACCCTGGGCCTGCTGCCAGCTCCAACTGCCGCCAAGCCGTGCAGCTCGGCAGACCCCGAGCCGCCCCGACGCAGGCAGCAACGCAAGCCCTTCGCGCCAATAAAGAAGTGGCTGCGATGCGTCTCTCCGTGTATGTACCGTGCGATCCACGGCACCGCCAGCCCCGCTCCCGCCTGACGACTCCCAGGCAGGCAGAGGGCCACCCCTATGCGGAGCTGCCTCCACCCTCGGCTGACAGCAGGGACCTGCGTGGACAT
>NW_010397038.1:38972-53203 GCF_000710305.1 Buceros rhinoceros silvestris | reverse complement strand
TGCCAATGAACCACCGATTAACGAGGGGAGAATTAAAGCTGGCAGCAGAGGAGCACCAGGCCCCCAGGGATGCTGAAGCTGGTGCAGCTGCCTCCGAGTGCCACATTTCCACTCTGAGCAGGGGCAGAAAATGTCCTTTCAGGTGTTTGGGGGCCTCGCAGGAGTCTCCAATCCCATTTTTAAGGAGACCGTGAACCTTCATGTGCTACTTTTTGAGCACCTGATGTTAAACCAAAAAAAGTGGAAAGGGAAAAAAAAACATCTGGAGAGGAGCAGACGCGTCGATTGGTGTTGGTCTGGGGTGCTGGTGAAGGCATGAGCCGTCGGCTCTGTTGGAGACAGGCTGCCCCTTCCCTTCCCGTTCCCAAGGAGCATGTGTTGGTGACCGCTGCCGTGGGGCTGACTGGAAAAACCGGCTGAAATGCACCTGCAGAGGCCTCTGGACACCCCAGAGCACGGTGCAGGCTGCAGGACAGGGCTGACCTTCCCAGCGAGCCCAGGAGCTGCGGATGTACCATTCCCTATCCCTGCTCCTGGTCTGGGACGCACCAGAGACACAACCAGGTGGGACCATCCTTCCGCCGCAGGGTACGGGGATGCTGAGCTGCAACCGGCCGCGGTGGAAAACGGGCCAGAAAAATGAGGACACAAGTTTCACCTCCTTGTGTACCCAGCAAGAGCTTCTCCAGGCTGCCCTTCAACACCTGGGGTGCGCTGGGGGAGAACATCACTCAGAGGGGAGCCTGTGCCCCTCTTCCTGCTCCCAGCCAGGGCCGAAGCAGAACGGAGCAGGTCGGGTGGTCACAGACCTAACAGCGCTTCGATCGGCGGGAGAAAAACCAGCTCCAAAACCAGCCCCGTGACTGCGACCTCACCAGTGCCTCCTGGTTCAGGGGAAGGAAAAGCTCCTCACAGGATTAACCGTTGATCGTGCCCCCGCACCAGGGCAGGAGCGCGGGCGGGAGCGGGGGTTAAGGCAGTTACGCTGAGGCCTACGGGCAAACCTGGCACGGGCACCTTTCGCTGTGGGATGGGGACGAGGGATGAGGCGGAGCGGGGTCTCCAGCCCATGGTGCAGCCCCGGCTCCGGCACACGCAGGCTGTGCTGGGGCTTTGCTTCAGCCGCGCACGGATCAAGGGCGAGTGTCTTCCCCTCCCTCCACTCTGCCAAACGCGACGCTGTCTCCAGAGCAGGCCCCGATCCCCCGACTCCCACCGCTCTGGCACGGAAAGCTGAGTTGCTGCCGGCTCCCCCGGCAGGGACCGGGCACCGCCAAGAGCTGGCTCTGGGCAGACCGTGTCCACGCTGGGACGCACTTGGGAAAGAGGTTTGTTTTCATCACCAAAGCGCATTGGCTCATCTTGAGCAGGGCCAGCCCAAGGACGAGGCCCTCAAGGGCAGGAGGAAAAGTCCCAAAGTGCTTGTGGAAAGGCCAGGCCGGACTCAGAGACTCTCCGCAGCTGCCTTCGGTGCCACAGAGGCTGTCGAAAACCACAGCCCGCGCGAGTGCACGAGCCCGGGGCACTGCCAGCCCCCACCGTGCTACCGGTGGGTCACTCCTGACCCCGGACACGCTCCCCATCTCCAGGTTTAGCAGTACCTGCTGTGTGGAGAAGGACACCGAGAAGGAGACCGCAGTGACCAAACTCCCCCGGGGCTGCACCACGGGACCCGGCGTGGTGCTGGAGCTGGGGAAGGACCCTCCGGGGCCCACCTCTTGCCTGCTCACCCCTCTCTGAGGGCAGGGCCGAGCAAAGAGCTGTCACTAGGCAGCACCTCAGAGTCCTCAGTAGTAGCCACAGGGCAGGAGGGAAGAGAGGGACTGCCCCGTGGGAGAAAGGATGGGGTGACAGAGGAGAGCGGAGCTGCCTTGACCTCTCTGCAGTCAAACAGCTCCAACCTGGCCTTGCTACGGTCCCCCTTGAGCGGCAGACAGGTCCAGAGGGGAAGGGATGGGGATAGAGAGGGAAAAAAAAAAATCAAAAACCAAACCAAACCAAAAAAAGCCTCACGCGGCAAATCTAAAACACTTTCATTTTAAATAACAATAATTATAATTAAAAAGGTCGGTTGCCCTTGGCTAGCGAAGGGGCAGAGCCACCAGCCAACGTGCCATTCCTCAGTGTATGATCCCAGGGAGGGTCTTTACCGAAGCCGTCAGGTCCTGTTCCCTGGCGGGAGAGCGGGAAGGGAGGGGGAAAGGTGCCCGTCCACACCCGGGACGTCCCTTTTGCTCTGCGGGAGGGAGGCCGGAGTCCACGGCAAAAGGCGTTCTGCACACACAGCCCCGCCAAAAGGCCCCCCTTTGCCCTCACCCGCCTCCGGCCGACGTTCGGAGAGACGAGGGTGCCGGCTGCTCCCACTTCTAGATGAACTTGAAGCATTTTGTCTTGTCGTGGGGCAGGCGGGTCTTGAAGAGGACCGAGTCCACGCGGAACTGGGTGTACAGGAGGGGCATGTACCCGTACACCTTGACAAAGAAGTTGATGCACTTGTGTCGTTCGTGGAAGTGAGAGTCATCATGCGAAAGCGCCTGGGGACACCCGGGGCAGCGAAAAGTCCAGCGGGAGGTCACCTACAACGAGAGGGACGATGACTGTCACTGCCATGCCAGCTACAGAGAGAGAAACACAGAACAGCTTGGGTGGGGAGGGATCACCCGGTCCAACCCCCTGCAGGGAGCAGGGACATCTGCAACTAGAGCAGGTTGAGCAGAGCCCCAACACCCAACCTGACCTCCAGTGCTGCCAGGGATGGGGCTGCTCCACCTCTCGGGGCAACCTGGGCCAGGGTCTCCCCACCCTCAGCAGAAACAATTTCTCCCTTCTCTCTCGTCTCAATCTCCCTCTTCCAGTGTCACCCATCACCCCTTGTCCTGTCCCAACAGCCCCTGCTCAAAAGCCCCTCCCCAGCTTTCTCAGAGGCCCCTTGAAGCACTCAAAGGCCGCACTAAGGTCTCCCCGCAGCCTTCTCTGCTCCAGGCTGAACACCCCCAACTCTCTCCCCTGTGCTCCCAACAGAGGGGTTCCACCCTCGGGTCATTCCTGTGGCCTCCTCTGGCCCCGCTCCAGCAGGTCCATGTCTGTGCTGGGCTGAGGAGCCCAGAGCTGGACCCAGCACCGCAGGGGGGTCTCCCCAGAGCAGAGCAGAGCAGAGCAGAGCAGAGCAGAGGGGCAGGATCCCCTCCCTTGAGCTGCTGCCCATAGATGCTATAGAAGAATTAACAGTTTGGGGCATCTCTTGTTTTGGGCACGCAGAGTAAGATCTTTGCAGGAGGCTCCAGCTTTCAGGAGGTGTTGAGGGGCCACCACTGATTAAAGGGCTTCTTTGTCTGTACACATTCTGTGGCAGTGCCCTTTGGTTTTGGTCTCAATCTCCTCTTGGCTGCACCGAATTTGACAACCTCCCCCTCACAGCAGCTCCAGATGGGAAGAATATCACACAGAAAAACCCACCCATCACCATCACATTTTTGGCCAAGACCCATCTTGGAGGCAGCTGGCCTGCAACGGTGAGCCATATGCAGGGCAGTACAGAGCAGTTTGCCAGCAATGATAAAGAGCGGAATGATCTGCTTCCAAAATTCACCCTCAAAACTGTCATGTTCGTGTGTTGTCACAGGGCAGGGACATCTCAGCTGGGCTGTGGTGTTTGGACCAAAAGCCCGCCACTCGCAGACCAGCCTAAATGTCTCTGGAAAGCCACACAAAATCAGCAGGGAATCCATCCCTTCTCGTGCCGAGTGTTACGGAAAGAAGGAGCAGCCTCTGAGCACACGTCTTGCCTTTCAAAGCCAGCGACCGAACCACCGGAAAGACGAAGCCCAGTACAAGCTTCCGCCTGGTGCTTTACCTTTATGGGAGGTTTTCTTGTCAGGTGAGAGACCAGGAAGTTCATGGCGATGTCCTCGCAGTTGATGTACTCGTCCACCATGTCGCGGATTGCTTGCGGCATCACGTAGGAGTACAGGTAGGCGTAGTACTGGAAGGGATTAAAAGGCACCATGTTGCTCAAGGTGGTCCCAAGCAGAGAGCTCAAGGGTGCCAGTGGGGAGACTCCCCGTAACAGAGTGACTCCTGCACCCAGGAGATCTGCTGCAGTGGATCTACCCCACCACCACCACCCTGACCGAGTCCCAGGGCTCCCGTCACTTCGGAAATCAAGAAACGAGGTTCAGCCCCCGCAGATCTCACTGCCCTTGCTGCTGCAGTCGGCACGGTGGCAGGAGCTGGGGGGTAACCTTCCCACCACTCTCTGCACTGCTCCACTCCAACATAAACCTCCCACACTTCCCAGCCAGCCTCCCAGGGACTCATGACTTCCCAGCAAATTACCCCTTCCAACACTCCTGACTGTAAGATACAAGATGCTACAGGAAGATGCGGGGTGGGCAATGCCATGGCACGTCCTGCCCTTGCCGTGACCGAGAGTGTCGCTGAAAGGCGCTGAGCCCTGTGCTCCAACCGCCTGTTTCAGTGCCACAGTGCTTCTCGTGGGGCACAAACACAGGCTGCTGCTCGAGGAGGCAGCTCGCTGGGACACAGACCAGCTGCTGGCTGCACTCCACAGAATCACAGCATGGTTCAGGTTGGAAAAGACCATTAAGCTCCTCGAGTGCCCCTGTTCCCCCAGCACTGCCAGGTCCCCACTAACCCCTGTCCCTCAGCAGCACCTCCACACGGCTGGGAAACCCCTCCAGGGATGGGGACTCCACCACTGCCCTGGGCAGCCTGGGACAGCCCTGCACAACCCCAATGGGCAAGAAATGGTTCCTCAGGGACAACCTCAACCTTCCCTGGAACAACTTGAGGAAAAAAAAATCTAACCCCAGAAACATCCAGATGCTGGTGACTCTGAGAAGAAAGGGAAAGCTCAGGGCTCTGTGGCCACAATATCTCACCTTATGGAAGAAGGCAGCACCAGTGAGCACCATAGAGAGCTCGCAAGAGTAGTTGGAGTTGTAAAGCCAGGACTGATGGGGGATGTCCCACGCGTGGTAGCGCCCCGGAAAGCCAACGATGCGGTCCCTTGCCTCTCTCCAGACCCTGCAAACACAAAGCCTTTCAGTGAGACACAACGCAGGGAGCCCTTTCAGAGACGAGAACCACTACAGGACTACGTCCTCGATGCCAAAGGAGCAGCTCCCAAGGAGGGCTGCAAGTGATGGAGATGCCTGACAATGGCTCCGATTTCTTTCCTGCTGTAGCACAGAAAGGGCTGAATGCAGAAATCCTGGCTTGAACGGCCAGGCAGAATTTATTGACCTTCTCTTGGTAAAGGTGAGAAGCTGTTAGGTGTGAACAGACGCAGCCGCCAGTCAGCTCTCCCAAACACAGGCTGTGAGCTCTGACCAGCGCTGCTTGGTACAAAGCTGAGCTCACCTTGTCTTGTCCTCGAGGCACGTTCGAGTTGCTTATTCACAGGGCAAGTGCTCCTAACTCGTCACTCAGGGATTCTCTACCTCATAAGGCAGGCTTAAAAGAAAACTAACCAAAAAGCCTTGTGGCCCAAAATTAGTTTCTGAATTACACACAGAATGGAAAACTTCAGCCCTCGGATGGCGAGGCAGAGAAAGAGGCAGGGAAAGCCAGCGAGATGGGAAACTCTTCCATTTGCCACCCGTGCGGGGGTTCCCTGCGGGACCCATACACCGGTGCTGTTTCTCTTATTTCCCCGCATGTAAAGTCCAGAGCAGCCAGGGCTTAGCTTGGGAGGAACCCAGCATCTCCTGGCCTCTTCCCCCAAATCCCTGGGACCGTCTACCTCCCAGAAGCTCAGGTTTCCTCCTTTGCAAAGCCGTGATAACACCAAGCTCCCATAAGGACAGCTGCTGCAATGCTGAAGACGCTGGTGCGCGTCTTCAGAAGATTTGGAGTGCCAAACTGCCAGCCTCCTGCCCCAAACTAGCACCTGGCAGCCTCCCGGGCTCTGGCCGTAGGAAAAGAACCTCTGGGGCCGTAAGTGCATTCTTCACCGCGACACAGGCTCACAGTCGAGCCCTAGGGAATGAAATCTGGAGGTCTGCACATGAGACCGTGGTCTCCCTTAATATTCCGCTCTCGTCTGCAGCTCACGCTGCTCAAGAGAAATCCCACAGGGTAGCTGCGACTCTGGCAGGAGTAATTAAGAAAAAACCCAGTGCCTAGTGCCTAACCTGGGAAATAAATCCAGCTTCCAGAAGCAGAGCTGGAAGTCTGCTGGAGTCCTTCGGATCACCAAATCCCACCTCCCTAACTGGGAGGTCCAAGCTGCAGCTCCCAACCCAGCGACTCCATGCTACAAGAAACAAGTCCCAGGCAGTAGGCTGTTGCACACAGAAGGGTCACAGGCATAAAATAGGGCAGAAAGCGGCTGGTTTGGTTTTTTACCTCACGCGGATGCGAGTCCCTCCCATAACCCCCTGTTCCCAGGGTGAGCTACAGGCACGATGGCTGCAAGACGATCGCAGGCTGTTGAAGAGACCGAGATTCTGAGAGCCCTGAGCCTTCCTTATGCTTCCTGACACAGCCAGGGGCGAAGGTGTGATTATTGTTCTATCCTCTACTCAAACTAATGAAACTCCAACATAACCTGGTAATGAAAGCCCGGTAATCAACAACACCAGCAGCTTCCCTGGCACCATCCTCCCATGTCGCTGCGGCGGTTGCAACCTCTCTTGGAGAGAGCTTGTTGAGTTTCCAGGTGTTTTGTGCCTTTTCATTTTTGTCCCAAACACGAGCCAATAAGTTTCAGTGTGAGCGGAAAGCGGGTCCCTGTCTCCCACCACCCAGCCAGATGCCGGGATCGGCAATCGCAGCCCCCACTCCTGGCCCATCGGGCTGACAAGCCGCAGCCAAACAAGTGCCAGCGCTCTCTCCTTGTGCCATCCTCACTCCCCAGTTTGGCAGCTGGAGAGATTTTAGCTGTACGAGCTGCAGAAACCTCCCACAGCACGAGCCCACGAATCTGCTTCATCCCTTGGCCCTGTGTCAGGAAGCTTTTTGCCAGGGCAAAGTAGATGCTGGAGCAGAAAGAGGGTGGGAATGAGAGCAGGCAGCACCAGCCTCTTCTGTGTAACATCTGTCTTTTCCATGCTCTGCAGAAAAAATTTGACAAAATAGCTGTCACTTCCCCATGTCACATGGAGAGAAGAGGATGGCAGCCCACAGCAAGCACCCCAGCATCATGTCCTGCAGCAGCTGCAAATGAAAATCCCTAATTTATGAGTTGGGAGCACTTGCCCTGTGAATAGGCAGGACTGTCCTTGCCAATGGCACATGAAGGATGGAGTCCTACAGCCTCCTGGATTTGTTTTCCCGTTTCCTTCCACCCTAGGAAGCCATACACCCCCAAGACCATTAAGGGAACATGATCAGCACAGCAAAAGCCGAAGAGTCGAGGTTAGGAAGTGTGAGAATTGGGGTTGCCTGGACAACCTGAGCTCAGCTCCCCCGCCTGCACTCATTAAACAGTTCACTAACACGTACCACTCCTCCAAGAAATTGTGTTGGAAAGCCATGGGAAGGATGTGCTAGTCCTAAATCTGACCCCAGCTTTAGCCACGAGGCCAAGCTGCACCTCAGCAGACCCTGGATGCAGAAAACATCAGTTGGGATCCAAAGGCCACGTGCGTGGACGCTACTCACCGGAAGCCAAACATGATCTCGTCATGGCGAAGGTGAGCATCGTCATCGATGGACAGGATGGCCTCTGTCTCGATCTCGTCCCACGGCAGGAACCGGTTGTTCAGGCTGTTTTTCTCTGTGCGGACAACCTAAGAGATGAACATATGATAGTTACAGTGGCTGTCACCACCACGTCTCTAGCATGGCCAGAGAACAGACTGAGGGGCTGGGGCTGTGCACTCCAGCTGTGGTGGTCCAGCATTTCAGCGCTACTTCGTAGCCCCTGCAACGGGGAAACACTTCCTCAGCAAAAAGCGCCAGCTCCATCTCCCAGCCCTTTCACCTGCTGCCTCCTGCCCTATTTCTCTTATTCCTAGCCCTACAGATGTAAAATCAGACCGAGTTTCTCCCTCCTCCTGACTGCCTCTTCCATGCTGGACCCTCTTTTTCCCCCACTCTTACACTTTTCGCCTGCCCCGGCTGACCTGTAGTCACTCAGTTCATCCCAGGCTTCCCATCCCACTCAATTCCCCTAGTCGTTTCTCTCACTCTCCTCTGAACAATCTCTCTTGATTTAAAAATAAAGTCCAGCCTGGTGAAAAGAATAAGGCATCACGGCAATAAAACTCCATTAAATAAGATTAAATTTGATCACACACAAAAAAGCCCACACTGGAACCATTAACAGTGGAAAATATTTGTATGGGGGATCTGCGTGACAGCTGGTACGATTAAATTCCCATGTAAAGCCAGCGCCGGTGCTTTCATCTGTCAATAGCTGCTGGGGAGGGGGATGGAGCATTCGACAAGAACACATTAAAATATTTCACTGAAGATCCGTCAAAAGAAGGAAAAAATTCATTGCAGGGAGGTGAACAAATTATGTAGCTCTAAGCCACGGAGGAGCAGGGCAGAGCCGAGCCAGCAGCACTCCCAGCCCAGGAGGGCTGTGATGCCGTTGGTGCTCACAGAAGGCAAAAGCAGAGACAGACAATGTTGGCACAGGAATTTCTTCCCTCTCTCCCTCCCAAGCCGGAGGGAGGCAGCAGGGCATTTGCATTTACTTTCAGAGTCAGAGTGAGCCTGTGGATGCTCCCAGGGATATCTGCTCCATCTGCGAACTGCTGGGAAAGAGGCTGCAGGAGCCATGTTGGGAATGGGTGATGAGGAGGGGAGAGGAGGCAGCTGCTAAGACAGGAATCAAAAAACCAGGAGGCTTGGGATGGTAGAGCCCTAAGGTGCTGGCCCAGGAGGCCAAGGAAGACCTGGACACAAGGAGGTCAGTGCAGGCTTCAAGAAAACCTCCTCCACAGGACCATCACCAAACGCAACATGCTGTAGGCATCTCCCGGCTGCATCAAGCCAGAGGGGGTCCCAGTTGGACAAGGAGAATTTAAGTTTTGTACATTGCCATGGCTGTACCTGAAACTGCCCTGAGCAAACCCAAGGGCTCTTGTGGCAGCACCAGGAGGACCAGGTTTGCTGGCTCAGAAAGAGGGGAGGTGGCTCTACATGGGACAGCTGGGCCCTGCTCAGATGCTTTTTGGACTGGAAGAGCACATTGTTAAACTGATAGGATGACAAAACCAAGAACATCGCACAGGGCAGCAAAGCAGACTTTGATGGGAGCTGCTGACACATCCAGTGGGACATGTCACCTTTTTAATTAACAGCCATTAGTCCCAATTTCCAGCCCTCTTCTCATTAATCACCCAGCGCATCGATCCATTTACAGGATCTGATTATATTATGTCAGAAATTTTCTGCCTCCCACTCCTGGTCAGCTCCTTTCCTGGTCAGCGCATGGGCAACCCACCATGAACACCAGCTCTCAACTGCTTTATGAAGACTTTAGGATTGGCAAAAACCACCCGAGAGCATCTTCCAGGGTTTCTCACACAGACAAGGGCCCCTCCAGTAAGTCAGAGCCTCGGCCAGCTAGGAACTGGTTATCAGTTCAACCATATAAGACAGGTTTCTGAAAGAAGGACTGCTTCTCCTGATGAAGTTTTGGGACCACCAATCTTCTCCTCCTGTTGCAGATCTGTCTTTCTAGCAGCTGGAAGTCTGTGGGTGTCTTACTCATTAGGATTCAAAGAAGTTGGACTGAGTCCATAGTAAGTTGATATACTCTCCAGGAAAGGTCCTGCCTTGCCAGTTGAGGAGGGAGGGATGGATGGATGAAGGGATGGATGGATGGATGAATGCATGGATGGATGGATAAAGGACAATAGAAGAGCGACCACCACCAGGCTGAGCAGCAGAAACCCCTCTCTGCCTCACCGATGTGCTGTGAATTTATCACTCCTACTTGCTGTGGGTCTTAGAAAGATTTGGGTAATGCAACTGCAAACGTCAACTCGCTTCTGCTCCCCAACACTGAAAATGGCAGCGTGGAGGTTTTGCCCACAGCACTGTCCTATTTTTGTGGTCAAGTCACTTTTAAATCTCTTCCCATGCCAGACTGACCCCCTGCAGCAACTACATTTTCCTGTCACCCACTTCCAAAGGGATTGTGATTAAAGAGAATCCAGGGCCAGATCTGAGCTTTGGCTGCAGTTCAAGATTGAGGAAGAGATGAAGATGAGACGTTCAGCTCAGAGGACCCAACAAAGCCGGGGCTGTTTTCCCCATGAGCTTTGGAGTCAGTTCCACTTTCTTCTGCTGTAAAGATCTGGACAGGACACAAAACCCGGCACAAGGTCTGCAACGGGCACGTTTCAGGTTACTCCATCAAGTCTGAAGCTTTGCAGGTCTGGAAGTGTCAGCATTCAGCTTTTGCGTCTCACAGAAAATAGGTGCCTTTCATCAGGGAATATTTAAGATTTAAGCAGCCTGTAAATCGATAGATCCCAAGGAAAAACCCAGCAAATTTACTGATTGACTTGTTTTCCCGTAACTTGCTGAACAATAGCGTGAGGCAACTGCTGTCACTTGAGAAAGTGAAGCGGTTCCTACCTCAAACGCCTGAAATTAGGGACCCCTGAGGACAGAAGGATCAGTGCACTGGCATTAAACTCTTCCCTAAAGAGAAAGATGCTACGAAGGAGCCGGATGCCTCCCAGCCTTGATGAGCATGTTCAATTCATCATGTTAGCTCCAGCAAAAGTTCGAAGCGACTTAAAGGTACTGCCTTTGATGCCTCGTTCTCAAAGACACTCTCCCAATTTACAGCTCTTGTAGGATGTGGCTAATTGTCATTAGACAATATTCTGTGGCTTTTGTAAAACCCTGCACCTTCCCTTGGGCGACTGCACCAGGGAAGCATGTGGGGGACCTGCAGGCAGCGACAGGGCTGAGATTCAAAACCTTCCTCCTGTCCCTCTGTCCCCCCTGAGATGGTTCAAGCATGGTGTCTCCCCAGGCAAGACCAGGTTTTGATCTTGACCGCGTGTGCTGCATCCCAAACTGCGGAAACGAGGGCATCGTCTTATCAGACAGAATATATAACTCTCGAGAAAGATAAAAGCGAATTTTGGGGAAACTTCTCTGTTTTAACACAAGCAAATAATCTTGTAAAAATAGGTTAGAGGAATTGGGAAGAGTATTTGATTCAGGAACTTGAAACACTTCCACCTCTTCTGAAGTTTTACGTTTTGATGGGCCTCTAAAACCACCAGATTTCTCAGGCATGGAATGGACGTTATGGGCACAAACGTACTCAGGAGCAGGTGAAAAACAAGAGGTTGTTACATCCAAAAATAACAGAAAGCCCAATCCCCTCCCCGGCATGGCGTTAAGTGAGATTCAGCAGTTTTTCATGACTTCAGCACACAGTCAGAACACAGCTGAATGACTCCTCGTTGCACCACGTCCTTGGCCGGAGGTATCTCAAAGCACTCTGCCAGCAAGAACTAATCAATCGCCCTCCATCACACTTGGGGCTGGGTAGAGAAAGCCAGCAGACACCATGGTGACCCCACATCCATACACATAGACAAGAGGCACGTTGTGTCTCCAGATTCAGGGGTTTACAGGCCACAGGAGGTCACCTGATCATCTTGTGTGACCTCTTTACATGGTGGACCAGGGGACTTGGCACAGCCACCCTTCCTCTGGAAGACTCTCATAAGCAGCATAAACCAGCCATGAAATGACAACAAAGCCATGAGAGCAAACTTCATGGCAACAGTTGACTGTAGTGCTTTCTGGAAAACCAACCGCAGGCAGCTGGTGGGGTAGACAGCAGTGAAGTTAAGACAAAAGGGACTTTGAATTCACCCACATTAACCTTCTACATGATCCAGGTCACAGAGACCCCATCTCAGACCTGAGCTGTGGCCAAAAGAAGCATCTCTACCAGCAAGACATCCTGTCTCTGTTTAAAGATACCAGGTGTGGGAGAATCCACTTTCCCTCTGAGGTGTTAACTCGAACATTAGTAACTTCCTTCTCGTGGTGAATTATCTGCCTTCAATTCCCAGATGCTGCTCCTTGGTGGGCCTCCTCAACCCTATAAAACTAACTCAGATGCCACAACGAAGCACGCTCTCAATTCTTTTTCAAACAGATTGAGGTCTCAATCTCTCACCCAGGGCTGCTTCTCCTGCCCTTCCATCATTTTAATGACCAATCCTGTTTCTCAACGGTCTCGAGCCAAGAGCTGTATCAAAACCCAAGAAAGTATGTTCCCTCAGCAAAGCTGAAGCGCTGCACTCTGGCAAATTGGAGAGTCAGCAGTTACCCTTGCCCAAGGAGATTAAAACAGCAAGAAGGACACAAAACCAGCGAGCGAGCTACAAGACAGAGATAAACACCTTGACCAAAAAGCCACCTTCCCCTACAGCAGATACTAAGCCTCCAAACGCGGAGCAAAGCATCAGTGGTAGGACCTGCACGCAAACTCCAGCACCTCCAGACTCCAAACTGTCCCAGATTGTTTCTTCTGCCTTATTTTGGGCTTTTGTTTTTTTGTGAATATTTTTTTAAAAACTCTTTGCCATCAGCTAAATGGCCCCCAGCTCAAAATCATGAACCTCCTCAACAGTCTGAAAAATTTTGAGACAAACTGCGAGACCTAAAAGACCTCTGAGCACCCGACACACATCAGAAATTTCTGCTCCTTTCAGCAATCGAGTCAAGGTGCTTCAGTTCCATAAAGTGGGGTTTTTCTGACTTGAAGAGCACAAAACCCCACAACTCCATGCAAGCCCATTTGATCCTGGTGTTCTTCATAGCTGCATCGGCCAAAAGGATCTTCAAAACGTTAGAGAAAACTAAAACAGAGCATAAATCCAGAGTTTGTCCAGCAATAACACCGCTAACCAATACTTTATAGCACGTTTTTATACATAAATACAAACATGCAGTAAAATCAATATCTTCCAGCAATCTGCTTGCTGGTGAAGCTTTACACTTAAGCTTTAAATTTACGTGTCACATCTAATTTGACGGTGAAAACATGAAGAATGTCTATGCCCTTGGAGAAGTTTTGACAGTTCAGCTGAGTGGACTGGATTGATTTCTGGGCAAAGAGCAAACTCTGCAAGAAAGTGGAACCTCATTGCTCACGTCAGGTCTTTTAAAAGAAAGAAAAGCCAGAGGGCTTAGGAGAGCGAGAATTTGGGGAGATAAAGAACAAGTTCTCGGGAAAAGGATCCATTTCCATCATTCCCAAATATGTACCAATTCAACCCAAATGGGCTGGGAAAAACCAGCAGCATAGGCAGCATGGGGATGGGGACATCACGAGCTCCCCTTCACCATGCAGCAGAGAATTACAGCACTGAAGATGCAGGAGCCAAACACATCTGCCTCTCCCTTCTGAAGAGCTGACCTCGATCTATACTCTGAAGGAAAAAGCTGAGCGCTCCTGCCAGCGCAGTCCTCCAGGGAGGACGCGGATTTACAACACTGTCAATCCCTCGTCTTGGCACCAGCTCTGAACGTTTTATATTAATAAGAGTCAGTGAAGCCAGTCTCCTGCTCTGCAGCCAGAGGCTGCAGGGTTGTGTCCTTCTGCTCACTGCTGTCCCAGGGACCTCATGACCGGAGCAAAATTCTCAGTCCAATGGGGACAGCACTGACCTCAGAGAGGGGATTTGCCCAGGAACTCATGGGGGACAAAGCTCCCAGTGAGGACCCTGCTGTTCTGCTCCACACAGAGGAGCAGGTAGGAGTTCCTTTCCATGAAGAAAAGTGAGAACTCATCTCCCAAATCATGGGTGACCAGTCTGACCACCTGGACTTAGCTCTAGAGGTGCCACCATTGTTGTCCCCACCCAGCAAGGAAGGCAGTTTTTTTACACGTTTGGGAGCTGATGATCTTCCTCCCACCTATGTCCCATACCCTAGTTTGAGGTCGAGCAGGCAGCTTCCCATCCATCTTAACAACGGCTGCTTCTTTCTGCAGAAAGCACATGGGAAGCCAAGACTTCTCCAGCTCTCCCGGGCTCGCAGAACATGGGGCTGCTAATGTGAAAAGGAAAACAATTAAAAACCAGCCAAACCAGGCTTAATAGAGGTTCAGGAGGGCTCTGTTGAGGACTTTGGGGGATGGCAAATTCCAGCAGAGGGGAACTCCTTGGAAGGAGTGATGTGTGTGCATATTCACGTATGCATAAGCAGGGCAAACCATTTTTTTTTTTTTTTTTTTATTTGGCCTGCCTCCATTCCCTCCTCCCTTC
>NW_010397038.1:20540-38929 GCF_000710305.1 Buceros rhinoceros silvestris | reverse complement strand
TTTTTTTTTTTTTTTTTTTTACTGTGGCTGACTCCATTCCCTGCTCCCTCTGCAACCAAGGTGTTAGATCAGACTGGCACTTGCTTCTCTGCTAAAGCAACCAGGGATGCAGATGAGGAAGACAAGTCTGCCTGCTCCCACAGAACACCAGCATCCTCCAAGCCCTGTGTTTTTCAGGAGTGCAGCTGTCAGAACGGGTTTGCACTGACCAGCTGGAAATCGAGCAGCAAGGCTGGGATGTCAGGCAGGCACGCAGCATGCTGTGAACATCCCGGCTATGGTAGGGATTTTGGCACCAGGAGAGGCTCCATATGGAAACTACACACCTGAGGTTCACTCTTAAAGATCCTGGTTTCTCTCATGCTCTGTGTTATCTTCCCCCCCATTTAACATGTCAGGCAGCTGAAGAGGCACCAAGGCAGGCACCACATGTGCACATTGGCCGCACGGTGAGAAGCTAAGCTTTCTGCTAAGGCAGCTGCCAAGGAGCAACCAAAGAAGCTGTTGCCATCGCTACAGATGCCAGCAAAAATCTCTGCAGTCCCTTATCCATTCGCAGTTAGATGAGTGTGATTGAATCACGAGAGGCTGACCAAGACTGCAGTCATTTTTCCTCGATGTTCTCAGTGTTTTATCACTACCTGCTCCCAGAGAAGCTGAAACACTCCACGAAAGCTGGCAAGATCACCATGGCTCTCAGCCCAGACCTCAGATCTGTACGACTGTCCCTACCAAGGACAACTCTGGTGGTGCTTACTGAAGACTATCAATTGCCTCCTGAAAGTGCAGCATCAAATGCAGCAGCCCTGGGGTCCTGCCCTGCCCACACAGAACTGTGTCCTCCCGCCAATCTCAGCTCCCACCGTGAGAAAACACTCCCTGTTTGCAGAGGACAGAAATTCATCCAATTCCCGCTGGCCAGCGGCCTGCTTTCCAAAGCCAAAACCGCACTGAAAAGCACAGATCCAAGCCAGCAATTCTTCATTTCATGAGAAATAACAAAATATGGTCTCACTCGATACAACATGATGCTCCTCCCGGCACGCAGCCAGGATATCGGGGCTGTGCTGGCAGGCAGAAGATGGGATGCTAGCACGGCCTTCCCACCGTAACCAAGCCCCCAGGATGACGCCTTTCCTTCACACAATCACGCTCTCATTCCCTGCCCGGACCCAAAACCTTGAGGAAATGAGTTCAGCACAACATGGGACTACAGGGCGTTTCTGACAGTTCCTGATGAGCTGCAAATCCAGGGGAAATTGCAGCCCTGCACTTTGACACACGCGTAAATGTGGTGTTAAAGCTCCTTCCAGAAATGCCGCCAGCACTGGCAGATCTCGGCAGATTGGCATTTTGTAAAGAAATGGATGTTCTTTTGATTGTGAGTGTTCACGATAATTAATGCTTAAAAAACTTGGGTTGCAAAGGCAAAATCATGGATGCAGAAAGCAGCTCTTTCCAAACCTCTCTCTGTAAGGACAACCATCTCTGCTGTTATCCCAGGGTTACCACACCCAAATCCAGAAGATATTGGTAACTGTCACCCATGTGAAAACAGCTCCTAAACGAGCCCCACTATCACAGCCAAAGCCACCCTGGAGATCGGTCCAGGCTGCTCGGATCCACCTGCAGGTGAGTTGCAGCCCTGAGGAGATGTGCTCCTCTCCTGAATGGCCTCTCCCCACAAAACAGCCAGCCCCAGCTGGCTCCCAGCTCTGCTCTGGCTCATCTGGCTGAGGCCCTGGCCAGGCGGTGTGTGGTTCCGGATGGTGCCGCATCAGCATCTGCTGTGGCCAAGCAAGGGGAAGAGCAGGCAGGAGGAAGGAGACAGCACTTTGCTGCCGGTGCTTGTTCCCAGACCACATCAGTTCTTACCCACCCTGCAGGTATTCTCTGGAATCTGCTCTCTTGCAATTTTTTGAATGGTGATTGCACCAAAATTTCTCTGAACATCCACCCTAAACTACTCTTAGCGGGATGTTTCTGCAGTTATCTCTTGCCTGATGAGATGTCCCTGTTTTTTACAGTGGCTTCTCCTGGCAATTCTTCACCTTGTTTTCCTTTTAATCTTTGCTTGTAAAGATGGATTGGAAAGTTACCGTTATCCCCTTTCTGATGCATTAATCATTCTGCTGCTCCTTCCCCAGCACTTCCTCTTCACCTTGAACCAGTTACAGCCCTGCTCCTTTACACCCTGAACCTTCAGGCTTCTGAGCTTTGCTACCTCCCACTTAAGGCATTTTCCAAATCTGAATGAAATGGATTTATAGACTATTTTAAGGCTTATCTCCAGAGGTATGAAACAAGTTTCACTGGAAGGGTATTTAGCTACGAAGCTACCCAAAGGCAGCGTATGCTGCATATTAACTGGCAAAACAGATGCATTTTTAAAATACGCATAATTAAATAATGCAACATAAAACTGAGCATAAATTATCCCCCACTGAGAACAAAACCACACAGGAAGATCCTAGTGGAGATCCTTTTTTTTAAACTGATACTGTGTCCTTGCACATAACACGCGCAAACGCTTGGTCTCTCTTTGAACTGCTCGACTGCTGTCAGGGGGTTGCTCATCTCCGAGATGAGAAACAGCTTGAGATACAAATAAAACTGATTATTTATTCATTTTCATATGGGTGCAGCTGTCGCATCTTTCTAGAGAAACTAGAGGAGGAGAATGTTTATTTTAACATTAAAGGGATCTAGTTTCTCACTTATTTTTATGCTCTCTGTGTGTTGCTGTGCAATTAAAAATGCACGTTGAGTTGCTTGTCCAAGTATTTCGCAACTATTTGTACTTATTTGGTCCCCAAAATCATCCCCTGGATAAAATGCTGTCTCTTGCAGTTGAGGCTTTTTTTTCTTGCTTCATCTCACCCCTTTCTCAACTTTCCAAAACTCCACTCTGTACTTTACATGAAGCTCACCAGGAAAAACTGTGGTGCGCACATGGACTTTGGGAGAGCTCACCATCCACCTTCCACTAGCACGTCTGCCATCACGGGCCACGTTTACAAGCTGCTGTTTGCCGTGGAACCAGAGAAAGTCTCTTTTGAGGAGGGAAGATCTCATGCTCAAGGATTTGATACTGATAACCCCAGGTCTGGGTTTGGGAGGCATTGGGGTTTGGGTTTTTTTTGATGAAACAGGCAATACCCAAAGGTGCGACATTCCGACAGACATCACAGGCTTTGATTGATGCTCTTTCAAGATGCAGTTAGATGAATGTCACAAACCTGCTTTCACCTGGCAAATCCCCTCTTGGTGTTCAAGGCCTGAAAATTCAGATGAAATCCTGCCCAGCCCAGAAGCAGTCCCAGAACTGGAACACACTGGGGAGATGATGGTAGCGGGAGTGTCTGTGGCAAGAGCACGCACCAATTCAGTGCGGGCAGGGGCATATGTACACAATTACTTGTCTTCTGTAAGACAAAGTAAGGCAAAGAAACCGGAAATGTCCTGTCTGCCGGGTTTCTGCTGCAAAGTGGTAGTTGGGAACTGGTCTGCAGTACAGCCCTTACCAGACGCTGATTCTGCTGTGAGGTTTTGCTCCTGTCCCGCTGCCTACAGCTCCTGGAGGAAGCCTTTGCAAGAGGCCATGTGGGTGTTGCATCCAGCATTCTGCAGGAAGGACAACGATCCTGTCACCGAGTCTTCTCTAGTGATAGCACCGAAACACTCATCCTAACGACAAAAACACCTTCTCACAAAAACTCTGCTTTCTCAGCCTTCATTTTACCCTTTCCATCTTCAAGCTCTGGCTTCTAGCAGCCCATCGCAACTCTGAACCTCATCCTCTGCACCTCTTCCTCCTCTCTCCAAATACCCCTCTGCTGCTCTAGTGGTAATCTGAATAGCTAAAAGGTTGTTGGATAAAACAGTTTACTCTTCAAAAGCTCAGCGTAATGACAGAACGCAGTTAAAACTACCAGCATGCTCCAATCTGACGTGGTTGCATTTTAACAAACCAGTGCTGTCTATCCTTCCCTAATCTTGCAGGGCAGCTGTTAGGTTGATGAATGTTTGCTAACAACTCAAAAGATCTTTGCATGGAAACAAATTGTCAGAGGATTTTCAAAGGTCAGTCCCATACAATAGCAATATTGCCCTTTTCAGACAAATTTCACCCAGTGCCTGCTATCGCAGCATCAATTAAGTTAAGTGGTGAAATGACCATGTTGGGTGTGTAAGGCTGAGTCCCAGGAGCTCAGAGCTGGAGAAGCACAGCTCTGTATCCCTTAATACAGGAAAAAACAGCAGGCTTATATCAGCCTCCCCATGTCTGTCCCTTATAAATTTTATTTCCGCTATAAAATTCAATCTGAGGGGAAGCTTTTCCCCACTATGACCTTCCCACCTCTACAGCATCCCTCCTCCGGCTCCGTGTCTCCATCCAACCTGGGCGCCTGAGCTGTCCCCGGACAAGATCCAGCAGCATGCTCAGGGAGAGCCAAGAGCTGATGAAATGGGGTCACCTGCCTTGCATTTTCTGCACTAAAGCCGTTTTGCTAATATTAAGTAAAACCAGAGGTGCCATTTCCAAGTGGCCCTCGCTGCTGGAAAGAGAACATGAGAAGAGACAGAAAGAGGGCAGGGCAGCATCTTCTCACTCTTCTCACAAGGTGGAGAATTAGCGCCTGGAGCTCAGGAATGGGGGATTCGAACTGCTTGTGGGTAGCAAAACCTTTCCAGAGTGAGACTGGTAAACGCCAAGAGCTCAGGAACTGATTGTACTGCTGGGGAGCCCGGGAACAGACACCACCCTTCTGCTTCAGACTGACGCCAGCTCTGACTGCTGGGACTCGGCAGGAGTTTGGTTCTGCCAGCAGAAGAGCTGCAGATCCTTGCAGCACCCTGGCCCGTGCCCGAAGGCAGGCAGAGCCTGAGGACCACGTCAGGCTTGGGTGATCACTGCTCTGAACTAGTGTTCATCTCCTGGACGGGTTTGAGGCATGGAGGGGACGCTGGCACTGCCCCACACAGGGCAGAGACACACAAGGGCGGTGTGATACCCGCAACAGGGCTGCATGCCGCTTGGGGTTAGGTGTTTTCAGAGCAGCTTGTGAAATTGAGAGCAACAGAGTGAAAACTGGCCAGGAGAGAGCCCTCAGCCAGGACTATCCTGATCCTGTGCTTGAACCAACCACTGAAATGCTGTGTACAGCCTGTACAGATGCAGGAAAAAACCCAACCAGCTCACAGAGGAACCAACTGGGACCTTTGTTGTCAAACACAGTTACTGTCCCTGCCTCACTTTCCCAGCTGTGCAGTGTAGGTGGAGAGCTCATCACTGATTTGTCAGATGTGTCAGGCCAGGTCCAATCTCAGTGTGTTGTCCTTGGAAGAGCCATACGAGAGCCTGGCATAGCAATACAAGAGCACACACTACAACTCCCTAACTTTATTTAAAAAAACAAGCAAAACCCAAAAACTTCTAGAGTATTGAAGGCCAAATATCTCTTAGCCCTTCACTCTTCAAGACTTCACTAGCTAATTCATTCATGCACTTCTAATTTCATTGGAAAAGACATGGTGCTAGTCCCCTGGTCCACACTGAGTGCTCAGGGGTGGATCTGAGGAGGGCTGTCACATCTCATCTGCGAGACAGAGAGCATGTCAGAGTCAGCAAGGCGGCTCAGGAGCGCCCTTGAGGAATCCTATTCCTGTCAAGCCATCAGCTGCCGTGCAACACCAGGGCATTGGCATCAGTGGGAGGAAACACAGCAACATCCATCTTTGAGATCAGAGATGCAGAAGGGAGAGTCAGAGCAGCTCCAGCAGAAGAAGAAAGTGCTGGAAACCAAGGGATGTGTTCCCAGGGGATTACTGGAACTATCTGCTTTCTGTTCACTAAGTGAGGCAGAGCTTATCTGCCCACACTTTGCTCTCTGGCTGATAGCCCGGCTGCTTTAATTAACGGAGACTTTGGTCAGCGCAAATCCTCAGTATTGTTGTGCAATTACTTCTGCAGCAGGTTCCTTCTCTTTCTGCTCGGTATCTGTCAAACCGGATTTCCACTACAGCAGGAAAACAAAACGCCCGGCAGAGCAGGTGCGATTATTTTTCAGTTTGTTACAATTGGCACGTCTCGCTGTTTGGAATACATTACGCCCAACGATGCTCGGCAATGCTGTTCAGCATTTAAAAGCTGCTGTGTCCCATCCTAGTAAAGCTTTAGCACAGGCACTCGTATCTGGGGGCTGGAGGCATCAAACTGAACATTATCTCTCAACTAACAGAGGGGGGAATTGGGATCAGACTGTTAACTTACTGAGCAGCTACTAAAAAAGCTGGTACATAAACTTGGTGTCTAAGCAGAGCCAAGAAGCCATCAAGTTTGCAGGTAGGTTATTTTTCTGATGGGAAGAGGACAGAGGATTTATTAATGCTTACGTGGCTGGGGGCAGCAACCATAAAGAGCACTCAGGCAAAACCACTTAGCTTCCAGTCTGGAATGAACTTGGAAGCCAATCTGAGGACCTCTCAGATGAGAAGGCTGAGATGTCACTGGGAAAGTTCTGATGGGTCTGGATGAAATGAAGGCAGCTTTCTGCCAGCACACCTGTCCTCACACCCATTACCTTGAGAGGAGAGCTCTTCTATGTCAGGTTAGAAGAAAAGAACTAGCAAACCCATACCACGATTCCCTTATCAGCATTTCATCTCTCATTGTTCTTGTTCCACGAGTACAGCTCATCGAGAAAAGCAACTTCATCAGCTCAAAGATCAGAGATCAGGGTTGGGATATTACCCAGAATGTTTCATGGCTTGGCTTCCCGAACAAAGATCTGGGAAGGGCCTTTCCCACGCTCACTGCAAGCGATGAGTGCACCCTTTGGGCCTGCACGGTGGATTTTTTAGGTGAGGCGCAGCGTGCGCGGAACTGGCTCCACCCTTTACACCTGAGGTTCATCTGCCAGGGCCCAGTGAGCTTGGACGGTGACAGCGAAGTCCTCGGGTCGTAGGTTTGGTTAGAGCATCCTTTTCTTAGATGGATGCCTTACCACACTAAATAAGCTCCATCTGCGTGGGTTTGGAGTCAGAGCCTCGGGTCGTAGGTTTGGTTAGAGCATCCTTTTCTTAGATGGATGCCTTACCACACTAAATAAGCTCCATCTGCGTGGGTTTGGAGTCAGAGCTGTCCTTCTTCTAGGATGGCTGCCCGAAGGCTAGTGAGCCCATCCTGCCCCTGGACACACTTTGTCTGACCCTTCAGTTGAGACCTGTCTGGCTTGGGAGACCCCACCGGAGGCACATGCCACCACCAGCACAGCTCTCAACCTCACAAGGGCACGCAGGCTCTTTCCCCACGACAAAGGGGTGCCCGTGAAAGAGTCGCTGCTCTACCTCGGGACATCACAGACCCAGGCACGGGGTGGCCGGGGCCTGCCAAGAACGGGAGTCCTGGAGGGCTACCCAGAATGTGGTCAAAGGGGAAAGGCATTTTCACCAGAAACACAATCTCACCTCTGCAAGCAATAGATGTCTTCTCACTCAACAGGGCAGAGCCAGTTGATGACAAAGGAGGATGCAAGCCCCAGGTGGGTTTCTGAGGATCTTCCCTTTGCTTGTAGACTTCAATTCCTGGACCCTAACTCCTGGAACCCTCGGCTGAATCCTGCTTCCCCTGATCCATGTCTCACACCAGCTCACCACCTTCCACTAGAGGAGCAGAAGGCAGCAGCAAGAGGAGCACCATTCTCATGTTTTCCAAGCCGTGGGCTTTGTGGTGGGCAAAATCATGTTCCTCAAAGCTTGGCTTGCCACGAGACTTTTACTACTTAGTGATCTATTTAAACTTCTGTTGCTAAACAATTAAAAAGTAAAATAAAATTAAGGGAGGGCAAATGCTTCCATCAAGAGGTAGTTAATACCTCACTGACAAATACACAGTTGGGATAAATACAGACCACCGTAACCATCACCCACAACCCCGTATGGGTTGGGAATTAAGGACCAGCATGGGTTAGAAATTAGAGTTCACATAAATGATCCATAATTAAAACCAGTTCCTTTAATAAATTTCTGTTAAAAGCAGCCTAGTTATTACCAGTGTTTTGAAACCTATTTGCTTTGTTACCTGCCTTCAGAGTGAGGGGAAAATGAGCCTTATTGCAAAGAATTATCCAGCTTACAGCTCTTCTATTCTCCAGAAAAGTACTTTTGTGGTTCCCTGTCAGCTCTCCTCTCGCAGTAAAAGATGGGGCTGTCCCTCACTGTGGAGATTAAGGCAGGTTTCTGCCCGCCGGGCTCTGGGCCACTCTGGAGATCGAAGTGATGATTAGCCCTTCCACACTGAAGCTGGAAACTGAACCTTCCTGCCCAAAATGGTTTAAATGGTCAATGTTGAGAACAAAAACCACTTCCCTCCCGTACATGAACCCCACAAAACCTCAGAGTTCAATTCAGATAAGCATTCACAAACCTGAAGACTTTGGAAACTATTTTGATCTAAAGGTGTTATCTGGGAAGCCTAAAACCTGCTTCACCTGACTTCCCATCTTTCTGCTGATAGGAAATTGGGGAACAGTCAAAACCAGCACTTCTGTGAGCTCAGGAGAGGTTCAAGTGCATGCTTTAGTGACCAGGTGTGGCTTTCTTTGCCTCAGTTTTCCTCTGGTTTATTAGCAAGATGCACTTAGCTCCTTGCTCCTGGTCTTTTTGCCAGTTTTAGTGACTTGAAACTACTGCTTTATCCCCTGTTTTTCTTATGCTCTCTAAAATGGCATCCCTTCGTTGTCATCAGGGAACACAAGTTGAGTCCTTTCTCGTGACTTGTAGTACCGATCCCAGGGAACCAGCAGTCAGGACAGTAAGAAAACAAACTGCAGCCCGTGGTTATGAATCCAGCTACTCCATCACCCTTCTGCTGATCGATGGCTTTTACACAAGGAGAACCTCCTCCTCCAGGAGCACAGGAAGGAGCTAGGCGCTGCTTTTTGGAGAGGGGAGCGCTCCTCACGCACGGCATGGCAGGGAGATCTGTCATACCTTACTGCAAAGTACAGAGTTTGATTTCAAGGAAATGGAAGCAAAAGCACCCATCAGTTAGGTAAGGGCGAGCAGCATGTCTTCCTCACCAGGCAGAGGCAGGTACCATGGGGAAAAGGAGGAAAAGAAAGTCCAGGACGTGAACCATATTGTGGCTTCTGTGCTGCACCATCAGCAGTCCACCGGTGAACTTGGGAATAAGTCACCATCTTCTGTTTGAGAGCTGCAATAGCTTTGCTGATCGATCCACAGAGCCTGGGCAGACACCTTCTGAGCTACACCAGACACATAAGGACACTGGTGATTAAAACCTCTCTCCTGGCTCCTCATCTCTTTCTCTCACCTTGTACCCAAGAGTTACCTTCCTCTTTATAACCTTCTCATGTCTCTCACAGTTGCCTCCTTGATGTCCCGATGACCCACAAGGTCACTCCTGTTCTAGCAGCACAGATTATTTTTTTGTCCCATCTATTTAATACTCACAAGCCAAAGCCAAATTCATGACCTTGGTGAATACAGCTCACTCCTCCTGTGCCTGGGGAACCATCTACCTCTTGTGGTAGAGCAGCAAGTTATAACTACTGTGGGAGACAAGGCTGTCCTCACTTCACAAATATTCTGTACAGAATGCACAATCAAATGATTTTGCATGGCAAAACCACTCCACCAGGACAGTTAAAGCATGGGAAGAAAGGAAACACAGGTACCTGGGCTCTGGGACTGGAAGGAGGGAGTAGCTTACGGTGAAGTTGATGTCAACATGCACCGCCTTACGAACTAAGAACTGCAGCTGAGAATGAAAAGCAGGTGAAAACAGAAGGAAAAAAGAAAAGAGAAAATGCATCCATGTTTTCAGCTCCCCCGCTCCATGCTTGTTCCACTGCATGGCATAATTTGGAGACATTAAATATTCTGTTGTTATTTAAACAGGCACATGCAGGCCATCGCACAAACCCTGAAAGTCACAGGAATCCAGCCCTGGAAAAACAATGGTGTGTTTTGCTGCTGCACTGACTCCAGTGCCAAGTCCCATCATGCTGCTTTTGTCCCCAAGTTGTGACAGTCTGCTCCGTTTCAAAGGTGCAGACAGCTTTCAGGGTGATGGTTAAACGCTTCAACACAGGAGGACCGGCCCGTGACACCTTCAAGCTTTTGTGTGTGAGGAAAAGCATACGATTATGTACACAGAAGTGTGCAAAGATGTTTCCCTCCCTTGTTTTTCCTTTCCAACGCCCTTCTTTCTGGTCACCAACCCCATTAGCTGCATACTAAGCCAAGGGAATTGGGAGATCTGAGGCTACAGTAACGTTTTGTCCACGGAAAAGCCATTATGACCCAGCACATGGCACCCAAGAGAAATAAACACTGGGTTTTGGCAATAGCAGTGGAGTCCTGCAAGGGGGGTTGAGTTAATATTCAGAGCGCAAATCCCTAAGAAGTCGGCACTGCTTGTTACACGATTAGCGTGCATCCACGCATCACTGCGTCTTCACTTGGGCCTAGCACTGACAAGCATCTGGATTTTAGCATTGCAAGTAAACTAAGCAGCAAATTTGCTCCTTCCTCTTCTGCTGTACAGCAGTAAAAATACATATCGAGACAGGAAAAGTCGCAGGCATGTGAGCCCTGACCGTGCTCTCCAGCAGCAGCCTACTCTGCAGGCAGCAGGTGGAGCTACGGACCCGACAGCAGCACACGGACATTTTCGTGCAACGTCGCCTCGCCTGTTAAAATCGCTCTTCCCAAGGAATTTAACTGGTAGCCCTGTGATACACTACCAGTAAAGCTGGTGCACAGGATAAGGCCACATGGATGGTGCAAATCTCATGTGTAAACTGGCTCAGTGTTAAGAAACGGGGATTTTCTCAGCTGATTTTGTCATGGGAGGCACAGCCTGAATTCTTGCTTCTGGAAGCAAACCTGTAGCTCCTCACTGCCATATGCGACCCACAACCTGAAAGTTAAGGTGGGTTCCTCCTGATTGGGTACACAAGAGCTGTGAGCAAGAGTAAGGCAGGGAAAAGCAACAAAGGCCCAGCATAAAGCTCGGACTCACCGAAGAGCCTCAGCAGGTAGTTGCTCCAGAAAAGCACAAGTCACATCACCAAGGAAGGGTTAGGTACGTGCTGAAGGACTCAGCTGAGTCAGAAACTGAGCTGTTATTTATGTAAAGCTCCCAGGAAGGGAAAGGACTGACTGAAACAGTGGGGTGATTGGCACGGAGAGTTCTATTCTCTTGATTAACTCATGGTTCCCATGAGGACCTCACCCTGGATTGCGCACACCACTCCAGTTTAGCTCGAGTTACTGGTGACCATGTGAGCTGTTGGTTTGCAAGATTGGCTCTGTTCTTAATAGAAAACCAAACCTGATGTTGAAGGACAAGCAGAGAAGCTCATGCTGCCACCCTAGCTCACTACACACTGATGTCACAGTCCGACCAGGTTCTGTTCCGTCCCCTCTCAGCCAGAAGCATCATCTGGGGACACCACCATGCTCCTTCAAACGGAGACCCCAAAGCACCCAGTACTGCTGCCAGAAGGACATGCAGACCTAAGGCACCCGTCCTTCAGCAGTGAACTCAGCACAGCATGGTCGTACAGACGTTGCCCAAACAGAAAAGAAAGTCATGACGGCATTTCCCCCGTCTGCTCCTGATTAACAACTGGCATTTCAAGGGACACTGCGGGCAGCCAGACAGGTCTGCAGAGCAGCAATGCTTCCGGATTAGACATTTTCCAAAGATTATTCCTTTTTAAACAAGCAGCTAAATTGAATGAGCTTTCTCAGCCAGCCACCAAGCCAGCAGAAAAGGACGTTACACCACTGGAACTGGCTGCAGAGATCAAAGCCAGCTACTTATTCTATAACAAAGCGGAGGGAAAGGATTAGTCACTGCCGAGAGCCACGGGAGCTGGCATTGGCAGTGAACCCAGCTAAACTGCTCAGAAACGCCTACAGGCACGCACCACCTCACCCCGGAGGGAGAGGAGAAAGCAAACCGCTGCAGGGCTCTTCCAGCCATAGCTCTGTCACCGCAGGTCCTGCACGCACGCAGAAAAGAAAGTGGAGTTGGAGGTTCAGGCTGGAATTTCTTAGAACATGAGCACAGGTTGGGAAAATACTGGTTTGGGTTGAAGAGGGTTTAGCCCCAAACGTGGAAAGTCCCTTTGCAGCTCAGCTGGGTTCAGAGGCAATGCTCCATATGGGACACCAGCAGCCCATTATTTGGCTTCCGGAATAACCCATCTCTGCCTTCCACCAACCTTTTTCTCCTGTTGCCTGGACCTCTGTGGCCTTTGGCAAGCAGAGATCTCTGTGCTGGCAAGACAGTGCATTTTAAAAGCAAAGTTCCTCTCTCTGGCTGGCAAAACCTTGACTTATAAAATGAGATGCTTTCTCCTTACTCTATTAAGGACAGGGGAAAAAAATGCATCTTTTTCTAGTTTAAAAGACTGAGCGGCCTGAAGGTGCTCGAGTTGAGTGGAAGTGGGTGCCTACGAGGGATCGAGAATTTTTACTTGACATTATAACTAAATTTAATGTCCTCCTGAGCTCACTCTTCCCCTTCCCAGTCCCCCCCATCTTCAGGGCAGGATCCACAGGCTGAGAAATGTGGGTAGGAAAGGAGGTAAGAGGAGGCTGCTGGAGCGCATGGTTTGCTTTCCTGGCTCCGACTGCAACTCCTGGGGGGCTTTAAGGAAGTTTCTGAAAGGGAAATGGATAATTTAATTGCTGCATTAGAGGATCTGCAGCTGTTTTGAGTGCAAGCTGCTCCAGAGCTCCATCACCTCACTGCTCAGGGCTTTGTGCCTGAGCAAAGGGCACATGCCGCACTGGCAGCCTTCTAAAACGCATCTGAAATACATTAAAACAAACTCTTCAGGTAACCCTGGCTGTTCAAGTTCAAGTCATTCTTCTAAGTTTTTAGGATTAAAAACAGGGCAGAAACAGGGAAAATGAATCCTCTCCCCCTGGCCCAATCCACATCCTGCTCAGAGCTTCATGGAAGAAGGACGGTGAACCAGAGCTGGAGGATCTGAAGAGTTGCTAAAATCACGTACTGGAGCTATGAAGCATCTTGACTTGCATCTAGGCTGCAAGGTTGCCGAGGAATTGCAAGCCAGTGCCCTACAGCAACCAGAAAGCAGCAGCGTATCACTGCCGAGCAACCAGCAAAGCACAGCAGGATCGGAATCTTCCCGGGTGCATCTTATTATCATGTGCGTGGGCTGGGTGTGTGGTTGCCTGAGTGTTTTGTTTCACTTGTTTCTCTTCATTTTTATTCATGTGGATGAAAATGCTGTCAAGGAATTGCAAAGCAAAGAGTGAGGTTTCTCCTGTCAGTGTGTATTTAGACATCCTGAATGCGGTGATGCTGAAAGGGGAGGCTGGAAGTTTCTATTGCAAGATTAAGCCAGATCATCTCCTTGATGACTCGTCCGTTATTCCACCACTGGAAATCTTGCCAAGATTAACGTGCGTGCAGGAGGAAGAACCAAGTATCACCACCTCACTGAAACCCTACTGCAGTCTTTCCACCTGTTCAGAGCAGGATTTAATCCAAATTCCTTTCCCCTTCTCTTCCCCCTAAGCCTGGAAATAGCAGCAGCACCATGCCAGGGACTTCAGCAACCGTGTGCAGGAGGGTTCTTACCCTTGCTACAAGGGAGCAGAGCTCAACTGCTGGCAGGGATTGGTGGTTCCAGACAGTTTTTAATTCCTTGAGTACATTGTGACTGTGCCAGATGTTACAGACATCTTGAAGGATGCATCAAGGCTGCGTAAACCCTGCAGGGAGATGTTCCAAAGTTAAGCGGTGGTTGCAATGTTGCTGGTGGTGCTAGTAGAGTCACACTCTTGAGGTCCTTCTGTCTGTGGAAGTTCTCCTGACGCAGTGGTAGAGAAACAAACACTTGCAGAAAGTAAGTTTTTCAGCTTGCACAAGAAGGCTTCCCACTCACAACCTTTGTTTTTTGCTGTGACGCTATTTAAGGTGAGACGGGAACAATTCTTATGGCTCAACTCCAGCACACAGACACTTCAAATTAGAGGGCAATCTACCTCCATCTGTTCCAGGGCAACCATGAATGGCTACACTCGCAACATCACATTAAATTATATTTGCACCTAGTGCCTTCAGGCTTGGTACAGGGCCAGAATGTTTTATCAGAGACTCCTGTGCAGCTAAGAATCTCACTGAGTTTTTAGTAAAATTATGCCATCACAAGAAATCTGTATCTAAGGAAAAGTTTTTAAAAATCAAATGTATTCTGTACTCCTGTTTATCTCATTAGCCATGAAAGATTCAAAGATCCAACACGGCTTCAAGTTTTGGTCAAGTTACTCCCAGCCCAGGAGGGAAAAGAAACTATATAACCTGCTTTGGAAGGCCAAATCACAACCAAGTAGCCGAGTTTGCAAACTGTGCTTCAAGAAACTGGTCGATGAACCAAGGTCAGGCCATGCAGTAACGCTAAAGGAAGAAGCCCAGTTCTCCTTTGGTTCTTCTGCTGCACAAAGCCACGCAGCTGAAGCGCAGTCCTAAGACTCAACAAAGTGCTGCTGGTGAGACAACATTATGCTTCCAAGGGTTCTTTGGACCCAGGACATGCTACACACGTTGCTTTGCCTCATTAGGCTGCAATGGCTCAACCACCTTCTGGCTTCAGGTGCTTTGTTTATGGATTGCGCTAACACAGACGTGCTTCTGTTGCGCTGCTCCTCGCAGTCAGATGGTGCCTGGACCGACTTTGATCACAAGAGTGGGCATCCAAACCTGTGCCCGTCCACTTCTCTTTCCTTCGACTGTCCTCTGCACAGCTCTGTGCTCTGGGACTTGAACGCACGACAGTTCCTTGCACCCCAAAGTCACTGGAAGGTATTTATTACAAAGATACAGCAGCGCTGCTTCAGGGTCTGAGAGAATTAGATATTCCCCATCAAAAGACATTTTTTCCTCATAAAGAAATCAGATTCACAGGTCTGTAGCTTCTTTTCATATCAGCAGCTGGAAGGGCTTGTGCTTCCTACCAATGCCTGTAACCACCTGCTGCTTACCCTGGCCAGCACATTCCACATCTCAGTTGCTCAGGCTCAAAATGAAGCCTCACCTCTACGCCCCAAGTCCTTGTTGCCCCTCTCCACAGCAGGGCTTAGGATCTGTCACTGGTTGATGAAATCCAGAGAAAATTTTATATCCTTACTGTACTGAACCATCAATACAGTTGAATACTACAGGTCCCCAACATGATTTAAACACCCAGTCTAGATGTGGACTTAGCAACAAGCACTTTGGTGGGGTGGATGTCTGGAAGTTGAAGTAGGTTAAGTGTCCTGTGAGTGATCCCAACATGGGCACTTCTTAAAAATGGGATTTAGAAAAATGGGAAGAAATCAGACCTATTATCAGACCAACACACTCCTTCAGACACGACCTCAGCAGAAGCTTGCTGTACTCCAGACATTCCCTGGTGCTTGGCCATGAGCACAACACTACCGTCCCACATCCCAAAGCAGATACCAGACCATTTCCTCCTCTTGAAGAGAGCGGTACAGAACTGCAGCGCCCCTACCGCTCCCCCCCGCCCCAAGCATACAAACCCTAGCGTTCGGCTTGAAGGTGACATATAGCACCTCGTTTGTGTCAAAGTCCCCAGAAAAGCCAACACAAAGGATGGGCAGATGAGAGCAGAGTAAAAAAAAAGCCATTAACTTCCACCAACAGAAAGGTATTTTTCTTCCACAAATAACACCCATTAACAACACCAAGGAGAACAATTGCTGCTCTCCAGCTCTGAAGGAGTACACTGGTTTTCAGCAGATACAATGCGAAGATTTCGCAGAATTCCGGCATTCAACAGGACTAATGTGAAAGATTATTTTGCAATTATCCAAGCAATTTTCTCCCCTCATTGTCCCTGGACCATAAGGGTTTTTAAATGTGAGCAGAAGGATTTATTCATCACAATAATAATAAAACGAAATATTAAATCAATGAATCTCTTTGCATGAAACATAAAGCTCACATGGCTATTAAGCTTAGAAGCGTCCTGTCACATAAACCACACACAGTTTGTGTACTTAAGCACCATCTCCCTCTCGTATTTTTCCCTTCCCTAATTGGTACCCTTCTATTTGTCCTCTAAACACAACCAGGTTCTGACAACACAGCGTTGCTTCTTTTTCCTGGCTCTAAGCCCGTGCTCTCTTTATGAGAACATGTGGAGATTTATATTTAATATTGATTATTAACAAGGGCCAGTGCAGGAAGTTATCCTGGGATGGCAGAGAAGCCCTGAAGTAAATAAATACATTCAGAAGTAATAGTATAGGGTGAATTAACTCTTTACAAGCGACACCATCAATATACAGGCAAGGAGCTGGGTGTGAAAAGGATCTTTGTTGGTTTTTGAAGGCATTGCTAATTGAGTTTAGTTGAAGAAAAACAAAATCAACCCAGATCTAAGCAGAACTCAGTTGAATTTGCTCAAGCCCGAGTAAAGATCTGCAATGAGCAAGAATCTCTGGCACTAAGCCTTGATTCGGCTGTTTCACGAGTGCTAAACGTGGCATCTCTGAAGGCCCCATGTTCTGACAATTTAGGCCCTTCTGCATCACAGCTCCTATTTCACAACCCAAAGGCCACCAAACACATTCTGTCCTAACAGCAATTCGTCTAAGATCGCACATTCACAGGGCAAAACCATCCACCTCCAAACATCGGCTTCCCTTCAAAACTGGTGGAGAGAGACAGGCGTTTCTAGAGCAGGAGTCACGGCGTTCTCATGCAAACCCCTAAAATGGGTCAGATGAGTCATACCTGTAAGCAACCTGTTTCTATCCACTGATAAAGCATCCACATCAGGTACCAACATCTACAGCCATGTGAGCTGAATGCTGGCCTGGATGACTGAAGCTGAGCTGACATGCTACAGAAGAGCTACAGTCAACTTGAATGCACAAACCCCACCAGGAAGCAAGACCATAGCGGCTACATCTTTCTTACCATGATTGGGACACCAATGTCTGGCCACAGGAGATCCTCAGAGGGAAGCTTAGGAGAGTTCCACACTACTACAACTTTATTTAAGTACGGCAGACCATTGAGCCTTTCCAAGGAGTTCATCAGCACTTCCTCCCGCTCGTAAGTCAACATCACTACTGTGAACTGTTCCCGGGGGACATTGCCACCCAAAGCAGCCTGGAACTCCTTCCCAGAGCCACCTGCTCCTCCACCAATTGGCCGAAATCCAGTCCCAGACCCCAAAAATTTTGCTTCTGATGGTAAAACAGGGTCAAAGGGAGTGTAGGGGAAGAGGTGGAAAGGCCCTGGAGCAGTATTCCAACTCCTGTAGATGTCCATTGCGGTGAGGGTGAAATTGCGGAGATATTTGGGAGATGCATAGGGTGGTTCAGTTTCCACAGGGCCCAGGTCCAGGTCACCGTTGTCCGCCATATTGGGGTCTGTACCAGCAGCTTTGCCAGACCGGTGGGGAATCTCCATGGCGGTTTCTTCTCGGATAGGAGCAGCCGGGATTTGGATTCGAGTCCTTATGACAGCTAAGACTGTGCTGAACACATTGTCAGAGGTGGAGAAGTAGGTCTCCCACAAGAAGCGGCCCTGCCTCCTCATAGCAAGGAGATCGTTGTCAGAAATGCTTCTCAGAAGAAAGTGCACTTCTGTGATACGTGGCTTTGGTATAATTAAGGCTGCCTCGTTCCACCGGATCACATCATTATAGGGTAGCTGAACTTGCTCTCCAAGAACCACCGGGATGGCTCCAACTTCCAGAGCCTCAAACAGTCTCATGGCACACCCGGCAGAGATCACTAAGTGGGTGTCCCCTGGGGTGATTATCAGTGCAAAAGTAGATAGCTTCAGTAGCTCTAGTCTGTCGTCCCTTTCTCCACACAGAGCCCACTCAGTGGGCAGACTCGCCTTAGGCTGGTTCTTACAGGTGAACTCCACCAAAACAAAGTCCAACTTGCTGTCCTGAACAGCCTTCAAGGTGGTAATGATCCGATCGTCGTAGTCAGCTGGGGCGTTGCCTTCTATTTCCTCTTCGAAAGAGCGAACCTCTTGCAAGCTAGATCTGAGAGACTCGATCTTCTCCCCCTGGAAACTAAACAGGTATTTACGCTTGACTGGCACCTGGGGTGGGATTTCTAGGAAGTTGGGTTCAGACATAGCATGGACCAGAGGTGACACCACAATATCAAACCCTGGCCGATATTGCATGTCATAGAAGGTGGACTGGGCAATCATGGCGCGCCCCGTGCTGATGTTGTAAATGAAGTTCTGAGTTTCCGATTTCCTGGATAAATTGATGATGAGATGGTTATGTCCATCAGTCCTCCAATACGGCAAAGAGTGCAACTGTTGCTCTAGTTCA
>NW_010397038.1:14747-20443 GCF_000710305.1 Buceros rhinoceros silvestris | reverse complement strand
TTCAGCAGGTTTTGGCATGACGGGCTCTTGCATTTCCCCCACTAAAATTATATACACACAAGCAATATTTGCATTTTCAGTAACATAAACATTAGTTCTGACAGTCGCCTCGAAGGCTTGTTTAATTAAAGGGTCTAAGGAGCTACCAAAAGGGTAATCGTCACTGTTGTAGACATAGACTGGAAAGCCTGATGTCAATGGGCAGCGCGAGTAGTCAAAGCAGTTGTGTAGTCTGCAGTTCCGGTTGGATTTTGGCAGGGGGAAGGTCGCATCATCTTTGTCTGGCAGCAGCCGGATAGGCAAGGAGAGCTTGGGCTGGTTCTGAGCCATCAGCTCTTTGTAGGAATGCTCAGTCTGGCTGATGACGTTCTTCAACTGCAGCAGGTCCTGCTTGGCATTTTCAATGCTCTTTTTGCAGGCCTCGATCTTCAGGTTGAGCTTGGCAATCTCACTGTTGAGCTCCTGCCGCTTGGCCTCCAGCTGGAGCAGCTCCTCACTGACCGACTCGCGGATGCGGCACAGGTCTTGCACGTGCTTTACCTCACACAGCTCATTGCCAGTCCGAGGGCCAAAGATGCGCTTGCCGGCATCATCCGCATCATCGATGGTGGTTAGGTAGTAGTGGCCAATGAGGGGAAAGAAGACGAGGATAATGAAGAGCGTGAAACTAAGACAGGAGAGCCGGGTCCGACTGGACCATCTCAACATACACGGCTGGCCTCCGTTCCCCACTCCCCCATTCCGCAACATCGTATATCCGGTCATGAGTTCAAAAGTCGCTGCACGCCCAATCACGTTGGATCAGTAGCCATAACCAAAAGAGTTTTTATAGCGAGTCTCTCAAAAAAAAATGTTATTGTGCCTGCTTAACAAGAAGCCAATAGAAGGGGAATTTCATCTTCTTGTCGTGCTGATGGCTCTTCTACAGTCGCTTTCCTGCAGGTGCAACTTTTGACCCCGTTAGACTCAACCATTGACCTTCTCACCCACCCCCAGCCCACCCTTGGTTTGCAGCAACCTTTGCTGGAAGTGTCACAGCGTTGTCATGGTGATTCAAAGTCTCAACTGGCAGAAGGAAAACACAATGGGATCAAGTCAAACTCTACCACTGCTGCTCTCAACATCCTGCATTACCATCCGATGAATATGCAGAGGCACCAGCCATTGTGGAGAAGGAGCCAGGAGAGACTCATCCGAACGTCAGGCTCTCTCATCGCTGCTGCACGGCTGATGCTCTGCCATTCCTACAAAAGAACAACCATAGATTGAGACAAAGCAAATAAAATGACCTTTTAGTGATCTAAGACATGGTTAGTTTTGAGAAGCAACTGTCCTTTCTGCAAAGGAGCAAGCTTTGTACGCAACTGACACCTTCAGGGTTAATACCCATGAACCGGAGGAAGGGATGGGATTCATTAGATGAGGACACATGGCTTTCTGCAGGCACTCTGCTTTTCGTTAGGGTCACACGCTTCAGTGGCCAGGCCAGAAAAATCACTATGCCTGGCTCCGGTTTCCTATTCCTGCCTCTGCCACTGTCTTGCTACGTAACTTTGCAGAAGCTGCTCAGCATCTGCAAGCCTCCATCTCCTCCTGTACAAAACGGAGATATGAATGTACACCTGCTCTCTCCACCCGCCTTTTAATGGCATGTTGTGCTCCTGGAACACAGCGGCGTTGTCAATTTGTACCGCGTAACTGAGTGTAATCACTATTGTTCTGCTCTAGTGACTAGAGCTGATGAGGAATTTTTAGATGAAGTGTTTTGCTTTCATTTCCTGCTGGAAAATTTTGATTCATTGCAAGAGAAAGTTTAAAGGGAACATGCTCATGTTGGTTACGATTCCTTCTGCACAGAGAGAATACAAGAGGGAATTTCTGGTCCAAACCGGAAAAGTCTACACTTTTGTACATCAAAGCAAAGAGGCTGCAGACAGGATGCTCCGGCACCACACCACCCAGGCAGTAGCAGCTTGCTCAGATAATCCTTTGTGCTTGGAAAATTCTGCTGTGGCACCAAACGCCGGCCTAGGATGGGCCTAAAAATCAAGGACATGGCAAATTCAGCTCTGAGACTTTGGTCTACGCCATCTGATCTAAATCTAGGCCACATGCTGCCACTAGAAACTCTCCCTTCCCTTTTATTAGCGTTCTCCGAGGTACTGAGGTTTCTGGGATATTCTCTCATACACTGGACTTCCCACATCATTGATTAATGTAGTGCTGGGCTTAGCGTCGACTCTTGCACAGCCTCAAAAGCAGCTTATTCATTTCCGCTTCAATTTTTAATTAGAGGAAAGTCATCTTACACTGGTGACGGTCATTATTCACTAAATCTATTTAAGACTCCTCATCTGTTCCTCAGGAATTAGCAGAAAGAAGGTGAGGAAGCAAATCTCAGCTGAAACAGAGTGCTGGAAATGGGCCAAAGCAAAACAGAAGTTCACCTGAAAGGAGCAGAGAGAAGACAGGAATCATTTCCAGCACGTGTCAGAAAAAATAAATTATTTTAACCAGGAAAAATCATCATGAAAGGGGAAACAAGGGGAGTAATAAAGCACAGTTCCTAGGCCATTTGCCGACAGCAAATTAACACCCCACAATCAAATGGGAATCCCCCCCCAACCTGACCCACAACTGAGTTGTGCAACAGTACAGACACCTCAAATTAAGGCAGATTTTAAATTCATAACGTTCAGCAAATGGCACTGGTGTAAATCTTAGAAAGCTGGAAGGATAAAAGGGCTGAAAAGTCAGGAAAAGACTAAATCAGCTCTCGGGGAGCTTGGCAACACAGTTGTTGTGGGCAGATGGGGGAGGCTTCGGCTCCGCGGGCAGGACATTTTAATGCCATTCTCTGTACACCAACATGTATTTACTCAGGCTGGGAGAGAGAGATGGTGATGAGCATAAATGCCCAGCGCTCCTGGCCGGGGCTGTCCGTCAGGCACAGGGAGCCCTGGCAATAGCAGCACACCCACATCGTGCCTCTGGGACTGCTGCTACATGACGGAAGGGCTTTAGCATGTTCAAACCAGGCAGCTGAAGGTAGTAACAACTAAAAGAGCTTTTAAAGTCTGGTTTTCTACCTTCTCACCCCACTTTCTACCCAGGCAGTCCCAAAGGTTATCAGCTGAGACAGCATCTAAACCTTGTTCCTTCACAGTTGCTTTGCCTATGTACAGGCCTTATACAGTAACAAAATGGCAAAACTGGACTCCCTAAAATGGCAACTGGGGTCCTTGAAAAGCTAAATCCATGGCCCCACACATGATCCTCTGCAGCTGCTCTGCCACCTAATCCTTCCAGTGGCTCCTCTGGTCCTTCCAGTCAGTTGACACAGAACAAACTTTATTCTCCTGACTTGAAAACGTGGGCTGTGAACTAAAAAACTCTGTATGCTCAGAAATCTGAAGCTGATGAACTGACTATGCCATTAGCTCGAAAACGACCACACGGGAAAGACCAGAGCAGGCTGGGGAGGGATTTAAAATGCAACACACGTGGCTTGGGATCAGTTAAAAGTATTGGCTGTCAGTATGAAATATGTGCTGGCAATAAAGCAAGCACTTCAGACACACTCTCAGACTCTTCTTCATTACTAAGACTTTATTCCTCATCAACTTGATAGAGCCTGACGTTGTAACACATTGTTATTAGGGCTTAAAAAAAAAAAAAGGGCAAAGTAAAAACCCAAACTGTGGTTTTATCCAGAGAGACTTCAGTGTTGTACTTGAGAGCAATAAGCAGCTCCGGGGAAAAAGGCTGCTGATTTCCAGAGTTCCCCAAAGGAAGGTTGGGAGGAAGGCTGGGAGGAGAAGAAACGGGTTAGTTGCTGGGTTCTCCAGCCAAGCCATTCCTCTCACTCCCAAGTACTATTTAGTCCTTTCGACTGATTGAGTCCCACTCTGAGAAACTCTTGTTGACATTATAACATAATGTTGCTGCCTGGTAGACCTAATTACACGCACACGAAAAGCAGAGGCAGGAGAAGCTCTTGGGAAATCAGAAGCTCAATAATTACCAGAGCCTCTTCCCAAATGCCAACTTGACCGACTTCTGCAATTCCTTCTCCCATGGCATAGGGCTGCGAGATGAAATTGCTGCTCAGGCACGTTGTCACATGTTGGTTCAAATCTGGAGTTGCGTTCCCAGTGTTCCTCCACTCCTCAACAGCCATTCCTCATGCCGGTGAAGTGATGGGAATACCTGAGATTCTCTCTCATTCTGTGTTTCTAATAGAAAGGGCCAGGCTGTTTGGATCTTTGGGTGCTCATGGAGTCATTACTCTGCAAAGGTTCAGTCACCAAGGTCCTACAAACACCTGAGCACACCTATTCCTCCCTGCCTACACCTCCTTTTGTCTATCTCCCAATGCAGTTAGGGAAACATTGTTCCTTTCTCAGCATATTTGTGAACACAGTCTGGAAACTTTAAATTTAAGGTCCTCCAGAGCTTAGCACAGCAATAAATAACCATTAGGCAGAACACAGTGACAGAGACTGCACTGAACTTTCCAGGAGGAAAATCCATAGGGATCCTGCATCTGCTAAATTAGAGCTCCCAAACTCTGTCTGTTCGCACCCACACTCATCCTCGTTCTCTTTCCTCATCAAGTGGTGGGTCTGCAGTGTTGTTGCTGCTAGGTTACCTCCACAAACCTGCTGCTGGGCTGGCCCTCCCCACGGAGAGTGAAGCACCGTACCCACCTTTGTCACTCCTGATGAGCAGCTAAGGATGTCAGAGAGTGTGTGTCAGTGGCTCCTCTGCTTTATGCGTCCAGGTTTCTATTAAAGAAGTCACTTTTTCACCTGCATTAAAAATAGATCAAAGAAAAAAAAAATCACCTTTTTTTTTTTTTAAAGGAGATGCAAAAAATTCTGCTAAACAAAGAAAAAAGAGCATATTCTACCTCCTTTTAGAACAGGGTTTCTGGTGAAATGGAAAAGAAATGAACACAAACCAGCCCTTCAGCAACGACAACGTGCTACTTTCTGATGCTCTCACGGGGAAGGATTACACCCCAAATCGCTGATCGCTTTGGGAACGGGAGCAGATGAACAAGGAGAATAAATCTAATAGCTGGGTGCTTTAAGGTACGTTTGAGAGCAGATCTTTAAAAGGAACAGATGGAAAACTCACTCTGAATTGCTTTGCATGCTACAGCCTTAGGGATCGTCACGAGGGATTTGTACCATCCCGAGAGCTCACAGGTACAGAGAAACTCTCCTGGGCTAAGATCAACGCTGCTACACGCGCAGCCGGTAAAAGGCCTCGTCAGCTGTAAATTCAGGGGATAAACCACATCCCCGGCTTTACGGGGCTTTTATCTCAACCAAGCAACATTCAGCACATTTGCAGCTCCACGCGAAGCAAACCTGCTTCCAGCCATGCTCTCACCCACCACTGGGCACGTGCCAGGTAACGGGGTCCTGGACAGACACCCCAAGAGAGCTCCTTCACGTGCTTTGCTTCAGCAAAGTCAGTACATCATGTGTGCTGAGGAAGGCAGCGGCTGAATGGTGTTAGGGTGCTTCCAGCCATGCTCTCACCCACCACTGGGCACGTGCCAGGTAACGGGGTCCTGGACAGACACCCCAAGAGAGCTCCTTCACGTGCTTTGCTTCAGCAAAGTCAGTACATCATGTGTGCTGAGGAAGGCAGCGGCTGAATGGTGTTAGGGGATATCATGCACC
>NW_010397038.1:9962-14611 GCF_000710305.1 Buceros rhinoceros silvestris | reverse complement strand
GTGCTGCTTGTGCGCTCCACTGGAAACAGGTCCCAGGCAACACGGCTTTGTATCACACTCACCACCTCCTCTCCAGCCAGGTGTCCTCCTGCCCTGACAGCACAGGACCCATGCTACCAGTACAGGGGCATTTCGACTTACAGCCTTCGCAAATATATCTCCTCAATTCAGAAATCCTTAGGGGAAGGAGAGAGAAGACCACCTGCTGCATGTGCAGCTTTCCCCAGCAGCCCATCTACATGGGGAACAGAGCGGGGGGAAGAAATGCAACCATACGGAAAACATGGGACCTTCTGAGAGCTTTTTTGACTTTCCCTCCTTTGCAGACCCTCCATCCACCTTCACTGTGAGAGCAGAGAGGTACTTGAGGTGGTTTAGAAATGGCGCTTGAGGACAAACCTCGGAGAGGTGCTTTCATCCCCACCTGCGCAGGGTGCTCACTCCTGCAACCCTCTTGCCAAGGCTGCTCCAGTGTGCAACACCCCAGGGCACCAGCCCTCGACTCTGGAGCTGCTCAGTGACAGGACCTGCAGGCTCTCCAGGCATGAAGCAGATGGGTAAGTCTGTTGCAGCTGCCAAAAGGACCATCATAACCAGCGTGAACTCTCCGCTGCTGGTTGCAGAGCCCTAGCAGGCAAGTTCAGGATCAGACCTGTCTCAGAAGCAATGCACCCTTCCAAAGTTTCATGGCAAGAAAGCCCAGAAGAAGAATCATCTGCTGAAAAACCCCAACAGCAAGATCCCAAGATGCACATCGGTACTTCTGCTGGTGCCTTTGAGAGTTTATGACAGGTGAACAGGGAAGTTGATACCCAAGAGAGAGGGTAGAGCTAACCATTTCGGGCAGGGAGGCCAACTGGAGTGCTGCTCCCTCGAGGATGACAGATGAGTTGCTTCATTGTCTCAGAAAGGAAAAAAGAAGAGAAAGGAGGGAGAATTGTGAGAAGTGCACTGGACACCTGGGCTGGGAGCAGGAAGAAGAGGACTAGAAGGATTGGGAATGGGTCTGCTGACTATCTGCAACCTCAAATCCACCTGTGAGGCAGCAGCCAGACCTTCCGGGCTCCAGCACTGCAGAATGAAGAGCACGTGGAGGGGGAGAGTGCCATGAAACTGCAGCTCTGGCCATTCCCTGCTCATTCAAAACTTGGCTGGACAACGCCCAGGTTCAGAGTCCTCCAGAGGGGATTCTGTGTCTGGGTTCTCAGGTTGCAATAATTCAGAAAGGTGAGCAGGAAGAGTTCAGATGTCCTGGGTCTGCTCCCAGCTCTACCACTGCCTCCCTCCAGCACCCAGGGGAAATCACACAACCTCTGTGCCTCACACAAGCTCCATTCCTCATTCTCCCTCTTGACAAAGCAAAGGCGAACTCAAACTGTGTCAGAGCAGACAAGGGAAGAACTGACAGTCTGGCTTACAGCTTTTGGTTCCCATCTGGGGACAGGAACAAGAGCATGCTCCAGGAGATGCTCACTACTGTGGCAAGCAGAAGCTACAGAAATCTCTCCCCCAGGTGCCTGCAGGTACCTGCCTGCTTTGCCCTCTGTGAAAGGCAGCTCCCAAAGGTCTGTCATGCTCCTCAGCTGAGGTTAACCGAGTGGTTCATGAACGTTCATAAATTCTGATGAAATCCTTAAGGCAGTAAAACTGCATACAGTTCTCAGAGAGCAGATAATGGAGGTACAGAGAAACAACTTGCCCAAGGTCACCCTAGAAGCTGCGCCAGCTTGGGATTCACTCCACATCTAATTGTCCTGTCCATAAGATCGTCTGTCTTCCCAGCCTGCCTTTTTCCGGTGGTTTCCTTCTCCGGTGCCTTCTCGCTTTTTGCATAATGCATTGCAAAAATCTACTTTGCATACAGAGCTTTTAGTTCTTGGATTTATTATTTAGTGTTGTTTTCTGGTAATAAACCAGCCATATTGTTTTATTTATTCTTCCAGGCTGCACACAAGCACTTCTCCACACAGAAATACCCAGCTTACGAGCAAATCCTTCTACGTTCTGCAGTATCAAACAGCAGAGCACCCTGGACGCAAAGTTCAACCACCCCAAATCTCAGAGCAAGGGACTCCAGGGCAGAGCTTTACAAGAACGCTGGCAAATCCCTACAACCACGCAGCAGGCGACGACGTACTGGTCACACCATGCCCGTTTACAAAGCTCTGAAGGTTTTTTGAGATGTGGGAAGCAAACAAAAGGTAGCGGGTACTTTGCTCTATCGTGAGCAGTGGCACAAGCTACTCCAGGAGAAAGTGTGTGGCTGATCTTTTGCTCAGAGCTAGAAGGGATAAATCAGGTGTGGGAGGAGGGGAAGGCCTTCTTGTTTTTACCTTGAAGCAATTAATGAACAAGAACTGTCTTGAGGTAAAAGCACAGGCTCTTTGCATCATACAAGAGGAGCATGCAGAGGTCAGCTCCAGAGAGGCGGAGAGGGCTGGCTGGCTTTCCAAACACTGTCTTGGTGAGACAGCTCGAGTCCTTAGTAGTTTTTGTGGTTTTCACAGCCTGAGATAGCTCAGGCACATTATTTTCCTCAAGGCAAAAATACAAACGTCTCTCACCTCCCTAAAACTACATTGTCACCACTTTCTCAGCAGCAAATAACCACGTGGCAGAATTCAGAGCTCCTGAATTCACACCACGGCCAAATTAACCGGGCTCCGAATACACCTTCCCTCCCTGGAACAGCTCTTTCACCTGCTCTCCATCTTCCCATCTGTATCTGTGCTACTGCCCGTCCAATGCCAGCTTTTCCCCTCCTCTCAGAGGAGCCTTTGATGCACGAGGTGGGCAGCGCATGCCGTCTCATTAGCAGGCTGATGGCCTGCTGCACTTTTTGGAGAACACTTCATCACCACGTAGGTGGAGGCTGCTCCGTTTCAGACAGCCCAATTGATCATCGCAAATAACTAAATTACCTGATGTGTTGTAATCAACTGTATTTATAGAGCAAGTGGATTCTCACCCACCACAGTTCATTATGAAACAAGCTAGAAATTCAGATGCACAAACACAATCACTGGCAGGACTCTGTTAATTTGGAGTAGCTTCAAAGAGGGTCCTGGGGCTACAAACCCCTCTCTCATTAGCAGACCCTTGAGTCACAGTATCCCAACCAGGCAAGGGACCTTAAATGCCTTTTTGCTGCACTCACAAGTGTGCAACACCACAGGAACCCAGTGGTTCAACTAATCTGCATCTTCATCATCTGCAGAAGTTTTAGAAGGAAGATGTCACCGTGCCGCACACCAACATGTCACCACCTCCACTGGGCCTGTAGAAGCTGTCCCCCTTGAACTGGAACAGCATCCTAGCCTGACTACCACTGTTACACTGGTAGCTAGCAGCACTTCTGGGTGGGCAGGCTTTGGGTTGTGCATATTCATGGCGATTTGATCAGAGTGGAAACACGCTCTGCACAGAGAATGAACTGCAGTAACCGCTTCTGGAGAAATCGCACTTCCAAAAAAACCGAGCCACGGGGCAAAACCACACCTCAGGATGTTCTGCCTTTTCCAGCCTCGTGAGAAAAAGTTATGTCTGTCCTGCTCCCTCCTCCCCCATCACACAAACACCGCCAGCTTTACCAGTTCTTCTGGATTGTATCACGCACCATCTTTCTCCCGTTTCTTTTTTGGACACCCATCCCCCAGGAGGTCCTTCCACTCATCCTTTCACTCAGTGGTGAACTGACTCCTGGTGAACACGCACATCTGGCCATTCTTCTCTCCATCTGTTTAACCTGCAAGCTGGCCAGGACACAGCCTCTCCTAAAAACAGTCAAGAAAGCACCACAGAAAGTAGCTACAGACCTCCTTCCTGCACAAGGTACCCACATGCTGGCAGAAAGCATTGCGGTGTGTTGCACCCATGCTGTGGAAATGTTGCTGGTGTAACCGCTAGGCCAGGGAAAGTCCCCACCTGAAACCAAGAGGCACCCCCGGCACAGCCCCTTCAGGGAAGATCTCTGCCAGCTAAAGCAATGTTATGATGGCTGAAATAAAAGCTACTTGCCATAGTCGTGCAAAGCAAAGAGGATCCTGATCAGGTGACTTAAGCTGGCCTAAGAAACCAGGTATTTGCAGTCTGGCTAATCAAAGTCTGTGCAGGACACCTGCCCCACACAGATTAAGACACGTTGAGGTGGAAGCAGCCCAACACGGCACTTCAAAATACACAGCGAGCACAAACACAGTGCCTGGAGCTTGTGGGTGTGCTTAACAAAGTCATTAACTAGCAGAAGAGCATATGATAGGAGATAAGCACTAGCAGAATGCACGATAATTAAATTTCTACAACACAAAGCTGACGCTTGGATCTGAGAGGCGGGTTCATTTGACACACGCTGTGTGCTGGTTTGTCACTGGTGCCCAGGGCTTCACTTGCAAGATGTGATAAAGAAACATAAATGACAAACCAAGTCTCCAGTCACATGGCTGGAAAAGACTAATATCATCCAGATCCTGGATGAGGTAGGATGGGAGACAGCAAACTCCACTCAGCACAGAGACTGCTCTGACCATAATGGGTAGGTAGAAAAACATATAGAAAACACTGGGGGACAGAGGTGGTAATAACAGACCAATTAGGCGGGACAAAGTCACGCTGTTCTGTTCATGAAAGCCTAAGAGAGAGGTCAGGGAAAG
>NW_010397038.1:0-9884 GCF_000710305.1 Buceros rhinoceros silvestris | reverse complement strand
AAGAGGGATCAAAGCTAGAGGTGAAGGAGGGAATTAACTTTTCCCTGGGACAAGGTGGATTCAATCACTGTGCAAGATTAGATGGGTGTGGGAAGGCCGCAGGTTATAAAAGTTAAGCTAAGGGTTGGATTGAGCCTGTCTAGAAATAAATCGATCAATTAAATATATCCCACTCACCACATTTTTAATAATGCAGTGTTGTATTAGCCATCAGACAACCAAAGGAGGCCTCTCCTCTGGAGCAGCAGTTCTCCAGCCCCAAGGTTGTGCCTGTGCTGAGGGTCCCTCGGGGGCTGCTCCCTACCACACAGTTCCACCGCTGCAGCCTGGCTGAGACGCAGCCCAAACCGAATGGCTCCCTTTTAGCACTTCTTAACATCTGACACTCAACAGGAGAAAAACCCACCCAGACTGCTAGTAGCAAAACTCCCTGGGTTTAGGAAATTCTTGGCAAATACATAATTTACATATTAATTAATTTTCTTTGGACTCTTCCAGCTCCTAGCTCACACCTGGGGCTCAGGAGGCATCAGCAACCTCCGTAGCTGACTTTTTTTGCACTCTCTTGTGTTACACAGCGTATTCCCTACCGAACCACTCTGTGAAACACTTTAGGATCCTTCACAGTCAAAGGTGATTCTGCCAACTTGGGGACATGAGAAAGGGCACAGCTGGACTGCTTAAGGGCTGCAAACTTAGTGGGCGAATGCAGCACTTCCTTTGACCTGCAAAATTACTTTTTAGGATAAAAGAGAGGAGGTCTTAAAATAAAGAAAGCATGATGAAATGTTTCAACCAATGGCGCTGCCGTGTGGAGCCGGTTCCTCAGCATCCAGGAGCAGATGTGCTGCACTCAAAATGTCTTTGTCTATTAAAACCGTGTCAGCTTCAGAGACTCCAAAACTCCCCGTGGCATAAACAGAATTTCTAATGAACAGCTGCAGGATGCAGGAGTAGCCGCGCAAAATGCAGCTGCTGAGATAATTTTCCTTGCCCCTCTCTCATCACCTTTCCTCTGCTGCCTGAATCCCACTTTCCTCTGTTTGGGTCTCTCCTGTCCTCCCTCTCCCATGACCCCACCACCTCACTGTGCCCTCTGCACCCTCCCCAGATGAGCGCTGCTGGTTTAGTTCACCCATGTCCTTCTCCATGCTTCCCTGTGACCCACTCCCTGCTTTGCTCCAAGTCAGCTAATGACCAGCAGTTTGAGGGCAGACACCCAGCACTGGTTTCCTCTACTGACATTTGTTACTCCCGAAGCCTGAGAGGGCCGCTCGTCTCCTCAGACCGCATCTTGCTGTGCCTGCTCGCCTCCCACTCCAACGGAGCCACGCTCCCCTGCCAGCCCCTGAGCACTCTCACACCTCTCCAGCCTCTGCAAGAGCTTTGTTGCTGCTCTGCCTGCTTGAGAAAGCGCAAAAGGGAGAAATAAAGGAGAAAAAACCATTATCACGCCAAACCTTGTAATTCCATAGAACATGAGCAATCCTCAGGGAAGGATTCAGCCTCAGAAAATTGAAACCCACTAATAGAGTTTTTAGCTTCAATGCTGCCTTCCAGGCCAAGGTGCCAAAGCATGACTCCCTGTGCGCGCTGGTTTAGGTGTCTTTTTAAATCCTTTGCCTTTGAAACCAAAAACCGAAGGCACTTTCAGACTGCTCTCGCGAACCCAGTGGCATCCTGTTAGCTGCTGGAGGATTATTAATACAGTCAGGGACTTGTATGGCACCCTGCGATGCTCAGCATGGTACTTCAGAGAAAAATACAATCTGTTGGCTCATCATAGCCCCAACAAGCACTTCTGGGGGCACCAGCACAAAGAAGCCTGAGTTCTTACTGTTTAAGTCTTTCAATCTTCCATGGGGTTCCCCAGTACCCCATAAAGAGCCTTGGCTTCCTATTTTCAGGACATTTATAGGGAGTTAATGCTTTGGTGAGCTCTATCCCTCTAATTTGAGTGAAAACAACTGTTGGGTTCAACAGTTATCGCAAGACTAAGAGATAAGACCAGATGCCAAGTCCCATTTTATTAGAACACTCTGACAACATTAAGGAGCAGCTAATGCTATGCAATAGTGTCTTTTTAAAGAAACTCTTATTCACTGGTATCGAACATGCAGGCCAGCTAAATACCTTGTGGCTTTGAGACAATCTGCCTGATGTAATCACCTCACATCCAAACGCTTTAGCTATTTCTCCACTGCAGCGAGCGGGGAGACTGGGGCTAGCACCAAGCAGCTTAAACCAGCCAAGTTTTTTGCCAGACAATGGCTTAGCAGCTTCCCTGGCTTGGCAGCAGGATGTGGATACCGTGGATACACTCTGCACTTCGGAGATTGCCCAAGTAATCCTTGCCATGTGCAGTCCCACCTGCCTGTTCGCAACAGGAGGTGAAGAGGATCCAAATGTTAGCAGAGGGGGTACATTTGGGGAGGCTGGAGCTGCTTTGGCGAGGACGTGCCAGGCTTAAAAATACTCTGGGCAAAAGTCTCCAACACACAACAGCTATTTTTGCTGAGGAAGTGGGGCCAAATGTCCTTGGAGTGGCTCAAAAATGGGCAGTGGGACACACTGCCAGCACAATGCTTCTGCTGATGAAGCAAGCACTTCCAACACAAGCTGCTGTCTTGCAGCCCAAAAGATCAGAGCGTTTCCGACTCACCCCAGATTCAGGGACCATTTGTAGAAGAGATGCTCAGAGGTCCTAATGGACGAGGAAGCCACAAATGTCTCTTCTGGCCATTTGCATCAGCAGAGGAAGGCCTAGCATCTCTCACGCTGCACCATCTCACTTGCATCTCAGTGACTTGAGCCATAAATGGCTCAGACTGCACAAAAATACTGTGAGGGACAGGACAGTTACCTCCCTTTTATGCTTAACAGCCTTACGGGCTGGGTAGCCTGTGAGTTAACTATTGCCATCCACCAGACAAAGCTGCTGCGTCCACAGTAAGTACCAGGTGCCCAGCCAAGAAAAGGGGAGACGTTCACAGAGCTGCTGATGAACCCACGCTTTGAAGGGCTGAGCAACACAGCCAGCAACCCCACTGCAAAGGTGCCATGCAGACAGACAGGAGGGCATTAGCTTGCAACCATGTCATTAAGATAGCCACAAAATTCACAGCTCAATTTGACCACTCTATAGAATCCAATAAAAAGAATAAAAAACCACAAGGATGGCTACATTAGTTCAAACCAATGATCCATCCACCTCAGTCCCTCACTCCTGAGTGCTCATTTCCAGCTGCTTTGGTGCAAAATACTCATACGTCCTAGTCACAGAATAGCTGATTCGGAAGAATTTTTCCCTAACCACTAGCAAACAGGAGTTGCGTGAGCTCTTGAAGACCAGAAGGTGCCCACCAACACACTTTATTGAAGCAACCATGTACATTCTTGTCTGTACGAAGTCTGAGCTGGTAAAAAAGACAGAAAAAAGTTAAAGCACACCAAGCACTTCATTTCATAGGTTTCATAGCTTCTCGCAGCAGTGAGTTCCACAGCTGAGCTCCACAAGTGATTTCCTTTCACCACCTTCAAACACAAAGCCTTCGAATTCAGCCTGTGCCCTCTCCTACCACACTACACACCTCTACAGGGATGGCTGCAACAGGCCTTCACCCAACTCACTACGGACCCTGAGGAACAACTATGAGAAAGTCATAGAAACAAGAAGTGCCACCTTACCTTCTCTAAGCTCTTTGACGTCCCTCCACGTGCTCCTCACCAAACTAGGCAGTGTTCTTTGTATTCCAATCCTTGCAACCAGCAGTGTTGGCAGAGAGGTAGAAAAACAAGGATCCTACTGCCAAGAGAATTTCAGCACAAATTTGCACTTCTGCTATTGTCTCATCCTTCCTGATGGACACCCTCGTTCTCCAGTGCTGTCCTGTGGTGGAGCAGCCCTCCCTCTCTTTTATCCAATGGCCTCTCTAATATCTTTCTGTTTCCGTTCCAGTCATTTCCCAAATTTGTGCCGAGTTTCTTTTTTTTTTTAAATTGCTCTCAATATGTCACTCTCCATTACTCAACAGCAGATTTAGTTAAACATGTCAATGCTGTTGCTTAGCAGATCTGACTGCGCTTTACAATTTAAGCCTGCTTCAGAATCACATGTTGCCCTTCCCAGTGCTCTCCAGCATGTATGGATCATCAGGAAGTTTGAGGAAAATAAAAATAAGGCTGACTCTAAAGGAGATCCTCAAAAAAAAAACCAAACCCCGCCACCAAAAACCACCCAAGAAGAAGAGGAATTGTGCCAAACAGCCCACTCAATTTTTCTTCCCAGTCAGGAAGCAGCATCAGGTACTATTTGTTTTCTGTTTTCTACCTTGTACCCACAAGCTTCATTAAGAGCTCACCAAGTAAATGATCACTGAGAGCTTTGGAAAGAGTCCTAACATGGAGCTGGTATCAGCTTTCTCTGGGCAGAAAGCTGATTTTAGGTAACGGCCTTCAACTGCTCTATAAAAGGCCTGAACACCCTGGTGAGGGCATGTTCTGACCTCGGAAACAAGACTTGGGTCTTTGCTGAGAGACAGAAGATAACGTGCAACTAAACCCCACGCACAATGTTTTCTGCTCGGCCTTCTCAAGCTCTCCAACCAGCAACGGTGTCAGTCTAGTCATTGCCCCCCCAGACTCCGACTCACACATTCCCTGTAACTGGAGTCTCCTGGCTCCGTGCTGCACCGGCAAGCTCTGCACATGAGCGCGGCAGGTGGCAGAAGCTGTCCCAAGCTTAAGAAAAACACTAAGGAAACCCCAGAAAATGTCATCCTGCAATGCACTGAAGCAGAATGAACAGCAGTGAACTGCCCAAAAGCACACCAAAACCTGCCTCCAACAGACACCAAATCTCTAGCACATTCGTTCAGGGCTTGAACCGCGAGGCCATCTCCAAAGGCATGTCTCCACTCAAGTTGTGTTTCATGTGTTGCCCACGTGCCGACCTCATCTTCTGCCCTAAAATCTCCAGCTCAATCATCACCTTGCATCCCTCCAAGCTAGGCTGGTTTGCAGAATCATGGAATGACAGGGCTTGGAATGGACCTCTGGAGATCATCTACTCCAACCTCCTGTTAAAGCAGGTTCACCTAAACCAGGTAGCACAGAACCACATCCAGGCGGGTTTGGAATCTCCAGAGGAGACTCCACAACCTCTGTGGGCAGCCTGCTCCTGAGTTCCATCACCCTCAAAGCAAAGAAGTTTCTACTTATGGAAAAGTTTAGGGGAAATTAACTCCCATCTTGTACCATCAAGACAGTTTCGAGCAGCTGCTAACTCCAGCTTCTGACTGCAAATCACCCAAGAAACCAGGTTCACAACCTTGGGAACTGATACCACAACCTGAGACGGCCCAGAAGACAAAACTTGCAGCAGGACCTGCCAGAACAGCTGCTGATGGGTTTCCAAAAATAACCCAGTTCATGCCTGATGTCCATTTACTTACAGCCACCTAAAAATAGCCCTTGCCATTTGGATCAATGAAGAGAGCTGACAGGAGTGAAAGGCACTCATCAGTCCGCACACACGGCCAGACTAAAGGAGATAAAACACTTCTGAAACGCTGCGTAGGGAACAATCCCCCTCTAGCCCCGAGAGAACCAGCTGGATGGGCCTAATGATTCTTCTCCAGCAACAGCTGCGATGGAGTTTATTTCCATTTTGGGTGATTAAAAAGAAAGAGACAGATAAAAGGGAGAACAAAAAATCCAAGATTTCAAAAGGCACTAAAAATAAAACAGTTTGTATTCACTTGGCACCCTACCTTGACAGTATTTTATATGTGATAGCCAAGCGGTCCTCACGAACCCAAAAGGAAGACACAAATAATTTATAGGCAGGGAAACCAAGACACAGAAATGTTAAAATACTGACTCAATCATCAATAAAATGAAGAGCAGGAGGAGGTTTAAAGGACAGGTGTTCCTGACACACCTTCCCATATCCACACTGTAAGACACCTCACTATTTATTCTTCACGGAGTCGACGTAATTGTTTCCATCGCCTGGCAAGCGTAAATCAACGCCAAAGAGTTCAGCAGCTCCTCACAAGGAGTTACAGTCCATTTAGCTGATAAAAGTTAACTGGTTTGCAGAGCCTGTTCGTTTCCCTCACAGGGCAAATATACTTCTTCAAAATTCAAACATACACGTTCAGCAGCAGGATGCCTGAAATTAATCCCTTTGTTTAAACACCAACATCTTTAAATGTCTCCAAGCAATTGTAAAGGGTTTTTTTCATTGCTAAGGCAATGAGAGCCCATGAGCAGCCAAGTCAGGACAACACCAAGGTTATCTGCAGTAAGTCTCCAACTCAAACTCACTCTTGAGGGTACTTGTACCTAAGAGGAACAAAGAGGACAGCAACGCAACTGGAAAGGCTGCACTTGCCCTGCCCGGCACCTTGCTGCCGGCAGAAGTCTGTGGGCAGGGATGTATGGAGTGAATCCTCCTGGAAGCCATTCCCATGGCCATGAAGGGAAAGAAGGTGATTGGGAGCAGCACGGTTGTACGAAATTGTAGGCAAATTGTTTCTCACCGATCTGAATGTCTTCTGTAAGCAAGTGACTGGCTTGGTAGATGAGTGGACAGCAGTTGACGTGGATTACCTTGACATCTGCAAGGTTTTTGGTGTAGTCTCCTGTGACGGGCTGTACAGAGGGAAAACCAAACAAATGACTGGAACTGGAGCCCAGAGAGGTGGTAGAACCTCCACCCCAGCAACGGTCATACCTCAACTGCGGAGAGTCCGAAGCAACCTCACCTACGTTTGTGGTTAGTTTTACTCCATGCAGGACGTTGGATAAGAGACCCCTAGAGGTTCCCTCCAACCTGGTTTGTTCTACGATTCAGAGAAATGTCAAAGAGAAGGTGAAGCCTTTCCTGGAGATACCTGAACTAGGTAAAGCTGTAACACATAAAAAAACCAACTCTTTGACAGCTCTTCATTGAATGGATGACCTGGTGACAGGGGGAAGTCTCCCAGGACATTGTGCTCCCTTCTCTCTAATGTTTAAACCTTGACAGAGGAACACATCTGGTCAATTAAGACATATATATCACTTTCTCATTAAAATTTGAGGTGCTTTAGTGGTGACGAAAGACTTAATACCTGTAGGAGGTGATAAAACATCCACAAGAGCAACACTGGGAGATTAAATGGGTTGGGCTGCCATTAAAAGACATTTGAAGAGACATCCTTTTAAGAATTCCTCCACTCAACTGCTACACAATCATTTCCCCAAATCCTTCCACACATCCAACACACAGAGAGATACACATGGTGTGCACATCCCAGACTGGATCCCGTCTGGTTGGTTTAGTGGGAGGAAAAAAGGATGGATTAGATGATGTCTTTGAATTCTAGGTGTCATCAGGTTTGGGATTTTATTTAGAAATGTCTTCTGTTGTTACTAAGTCTATTGAGTTTCATCAAAGTTGGGTTCGTTTTCCTTCCAGCTTGCTCTAACAGCTGTGTTGCCAAAATCCACAGAGATCAAAAATCCATAGTTCCTAGTATACACGTTTTGGAATGGTTTCAAATGCAGAGCAAAGTCTTCATCCTTAGAATGGTCTTTTACGGCACACAGCTACCTCCCTGACTTTGCTGGTCCTGAGCCAGAAGGAAAAAGAAACCCAAAGCCAAAGTAGCTGGTTTTGCTGACCAGGATTACCTGACTTAGCGAGCATCAGCAGCCTTCAAGGTCACAGTGTTACACACCTGAGTGGAAATCACAAGTGCTGGATCTAGTTCTCTTAAATCCTCTAAGCTTCTGCTTCTCTGCTGTCACAGCCATTTAAGTGCTGATAAACTCATTTGATTATTTTCATTAAACTGATGGTCAGTAAACAATTGGGTAATCGAGTCTGTCACATAACTATCAGCCTGTTGCTTAACTCAAGCCTACTCCACTGAATAGACCAAGGAGTGTGCTGCCTATTTTGAGGTGTGACGTGCCCCATGGGGTCACCAGGCCTTGAAGAGAGATTGCTCAGAGCCACGTCTTGCAGCAACGTGTGTTTTGCAGCCTCTCCAAACCTTCGCTATCGCACTGCAAGCATTCACACCCCTCTGCAAATCTTGGCCACGTTTAGCAACAGAGCTGGCTTTTGTCCATCCCTTGGCACTGGACAACCCCTCCTGCTTCACCAGTTCAGAAGTTGCCTCTTGCCCAGGGTGGATTTGCAGACCCACAAGAACGAGCAGTTGAATTGACCAGTTCTCCACAACTTATCTCTGAAGAAAGTCAAGAGAGTTTTAGATGCAAACTCAATCTGAAGAAACACTCAGGTCTTGGCCAAAACATCTGATACAGGGAGGTCATGCTAACATCAACCAGTGGAGGGCAACCACACACACACACACAACAGTCAGCCTTCTACTGCCTGATGCCAGGAAAAAAAATGCACTTTCTTCCCATTTCCAAACATCAGAAGAGTTAAAGTGTTTTATCTTTCCCATTCTGCCTAATTTATGCCTAAGCCCTTCCTCGTGACACTTAAACAGCACCCACCAAAGAGCAGAGTACATTCATCTGGAATTAGGCAAATGAGAACCTCAAATCCTCAGCTCCCCTCCCTCAGCAGCAGTTCTGCTCTTCTCCCCGTACATGAGAAGGACCAGCCAGGCCACACAACCAAAAAGGAAAAACAACACTTCCCGCCTTTGCATTTCAGCATATAGCCATGTGGACAAGTCCACTGGAAGAGTTTCACCATGAGATACGAGGCCTGAGCTGTAAGGGGTTACCCAAATGATGCACTGAAAGGAAACAACAGCTGTGATCTAGCAGGAGCAGAACAGCACCTGGAGTTCTGCCGCAAACAAAATTCTTCCCCAGCTAAGCAATCTGTGCAGGATAGAAAGGAGAAGGCAGGTGAAGGCTGTGAGGGTCCTATGCCACGCAGATAACCCACAGTGCTTCTAGGTCACAGAAGGCAGCAGTGCTTCCCCTCCAGACAGCACTTCTTTCATCCCATCCAGAGATGAAAGGCTGAAGCAAGCTCCTGTCTTCAGAGGCGTGACAAAACAGAAGTCAATCTGGTAATTCAGCTGAGCAATTGTTTGAACAGTCGCAGTGTTTTTGTACAAAGACAGGTAGAACATCAATAATTTTTATGTCCAGATCAAGTAGATCTTAAGCAAATAGGAAATAAAACCCTCCTTCTCCTTCACTGCCTCGGCAAGCTCAGACCCCCTTCCCCCTTCCACAGCCCAATCAAGTGTGTCTGGCCTCAGCCGAACCACAGACTGAGCAGAGCAGTTCTGCTCCATGTGCCACAGTGCTCACTTCACAGCTGAACCCGTAACCACCCCGGCTTGTCAAGACAAGTCAGTTGCTGTACGGGCCACTGACCTAAGGAGACACATCAGTCACAGCTGGTAATTTGGGCACTGGGAGCAAGGAAGCTGGTCATGAACTGGCTATGAATAGCAAATGAATTTGCTATGAATAGCAAAGAGACTGGGGATCTTTTCTCCCTTGCGTGTATGCCTGCCTGCCCTGCTCTGCACCAGCCTGCTCTGATGCTCTCACGATTCAAAAATAAGCAGGTGATGGAGAGGAAAGGGTTTGTTCAGGAGAGCCCAACTCCATAACTTTTATACCTTGGGGCAGGATATCCTCCAAATAATGTCATTTCTCAGTGCTGAGCTGGCAAATTCAGGGAAAGGCAAGCGTTTGAGGGAGAAGTGGTGGGTGACTCAGCTCTTCACCCACTGCTTTCTCCCTGTCAATGTTTCAGTGCAATGTTACAGGGGTGAGACACAGGGACTCACCCAGTACCTGGAATGGAAAGTCAACAGCCCAACCCCCCCTGATTTTAAGGATACTCATTTCCTCATCATCATTTATGAAGGGCAGATCTTGTTTGACCA
>NW_010397037.1:104066-123383 GCF_000710305.1 Buceros rhinoceros silvestris | reverse complement strand
GCAGGCAGAACCGCTCCGCGCAGATTACAACCCTGGCCCGGCTTTTAAAAGTTTTTTAAAGAGTTTGGTTTGGGGTTTGTGTGTGTGGGGTGGGGGGTTGGTTGTTTTTTGTGCTTAGTTTGGAAACTCTTGCTGCCGTTTTGGTCGAGCTGGGGAAGCTGGGCTTACCCTGCTGTAAATTGCATGCTGCAGTGTACGGTGGTTTGAAAAATGTCAGTGCTAGCAGAACTGATGGAGCTCGCTGGTGCACCTTTCCGCCGGCGGCGGGATGGGCTCAGGCTATCCCAGCAATAAATGGTGCCGGTCATGGTAGAGTGCCGTCTGGAGTTCTGTGTAACGGACTGGTTTTCCCCTTCTCTGTCGTTTCCTCTAAATAAAGTTTGGAATTTGGTGTCTCCTTTTTTAATAAGTTTGTGTACATTTCAAATAATTTCAAATAATGACCCATCTCCTATACCCTCCCGAGTTGTCTGGTAATCGAAAATGACTCACAGTTTGGTTTTTTGCCCTTTTTTTTTTTCTTAAAGTGACTTGTTACGATGTTTTGTTGCCTGTTGCACATAGCTAAACTTGAATAAATGGTATGTATTATAACTACAGTAGTAGAACTTTTTGTAACTGCATCATCAAGTATGGGTGAAAGTAATGTCCGTGTAATGGACCCAAGCAGTAATAGCTCTGTGGTACCTTCCCTTTAGAGCATGCACATATCAACAGATCTCTTACTGTTGAATTTAGTTCTGTTGACAGTTCCTGCTGTGAACATCTCCACTGTTCACTGTGTTTTCTTTAAATCAACACTTTTAGGAGACAACCGGTAAGGATATTAATTTATAACATCTGGGGAGCTTGTGCTCCTAAGTGTACAGATGTGCTGTGTTAGTTTCAGTTCAGTTTTAGCCATAACTGTTGGGTGACTTGGTGCTGATTAGGTGTATGATGATTATTCACTTGGGAAGCTTTTGCTTATTAATAAACAAAGTATAATTATTATACTTTTTACTAAATTTTAATAGTCTGGTTTAGGATCAAATTATTACATCAACATAAGTTTTGACCTAGGTGGTAAATTCATTGCTGCCGGTTATATAGTTTGTACTCCCCCAGAAGTATAAAATGTCATCTCGGGCAGGCAGAAACTATTTTTTTCCATGGGCTAAACAGCTGTAGAAACTCTTGCACTCAGCATATCTGCAAAGCTCTTTCTTCTTTTATGGAGTCTTATTTAATTTTATTTTTTTTAAGAAACTTTTCTTTTTATGAGGTAAGTACCAGTAGATGAGTCCAGCTGACCATAAGATCAACAGAAGTATGTACTCACTGTAAATGAAAGAAATTGAATTGGAAAGAGAAGTGAGAAAAGATGAACGGGGAAGGTAGTATGTTTGGAGTGGTAGGTGGGAGGATTTGCTCACTTACACAAACGATTTAAGGCACCAGTAGGGCGATACTATCAACCTAAACACGCGCATTTCAGGTAAGGTTGACTCATACTCATTAGAAAGATACCGTGTTATTTTTTTAAACTTACAAATAGCCGTTGACCTGAGAGCTGATTAGCTGTCCTTAGTTCATATAGAACATACACACCTTTGTTTATTTGTTACGTTTCATGTGTACAAGCACAGTACCATGTATCACCTAAACTTATCCCTTTCCTCTTATAGTCTGTCTCCTCAGGTTCTTCTCGGTAAGTCAATTTAAGGCTGATTTTTGAAGGTAAAAAGGAAATAAGTTTAAAATCTGTGTTATGGGCACAATAATTTTCAGTAGCTGGAACATAACAGATGACAATTTGATTGAACAGGATAAAGATTTTCCAGGAGAAAACTGGTTCTGATGAATTAAATTACACTTGTGAGATTTGGCCAGCTGCAGAAAATGATGATAAAAAGCTCAAACACTAGCGCCGTTACATTTGTTTTTGTAGCTGCTTGGAAGTCTTGGGGGAAGAGAATATTGTAGTAGACACTGCCTGCTTCCATTCAGTTTTATGGGCCCACAGAGAGGAAGAGAGCTTGAACATATGGAACATCATCTTTTGGATTGCTTTAACAATTAAGAAATAGGGAGGCGAATAAAGGAATGTATATTCAGATGCATATCAGTAGCACCGTGAAGGAACAATGTTACATACAGTTTGGGGTTTTTTTGGGGCAGATTAAGTAATCTTCTCACTTATATATGTGTGTGTATATATATGTATGTATTTGTTATATAGAGATGTTGCTTCCCTAGTGCTACTTTCCTTTGGAAGGGAAGATGGAAGCCAAATTCTTTAAACTGTTCTGCAAAGATGACAGAGGCATTACCTATGCTGTGTCACGTAAGCCATTAAGAGAAGCTGTGGATGTGTAACATTTCATTTACATGGTAGGTAACATTGCTTATCAGCAAATTTAAGAAGTTACGATTTGATAGTTTAATGTTTTTTTTCACCTAAGTGACCATGGACCTTGGCCAAGTTTGATGATTTAGGTTCTTTATGTACTAGAAGTATCGCAACTGAAAATACTTCTGACAGTCATACCCAGTGTCTACAAACTAGTGTGAGGTCTCTGAGGAAATGCTTATTCTTGACAGGTTTGGACCAATTATTTCCAGCTTGTGAGATGGGGAAGTTAGCGTAGTTTCTTTGAAACTGTGTGAACACTAGAGCTATTCAGGACTGTCTGAATGCTCCTGATAATAAACAACTGGAAATAAAATCAAAATGTAAGCTGATAAAGCAACTATCCCCTCCTCAAAAAAACTACCCCCTCACTGCCCTCTTGCTCTGGACTCTATTTCACTGTCTTTATTTAGTATTTTACTGCTTTGGAAATGGTGTTCAAGTGCATGGTGTGAATCAAAAGATCCATGTCTACCTGTAGCTTTACAAAGTATTTGCATGTATCTCGTGAAAAGGATTTCCAGCCCTTACTGATAAGCAACATGTATTTCTGTGCTTTGTATTTTGAGGCAGGAATGGAGTAAGAGAGTTACTCTTCTTTTCCAACACCCCACTCCACCCTCCCCCCCGCCCTCCCCCAAAGAATACAGCTATTGAATCACTAATTTATGGGATCTGCTTTTCCCACTTTACCCTCATTAGGCACAGAAGTGTAGGCCCAGCAAGGAGGAGTCATATCCCTTCAGGATAATAAAGTTTTCTCAGTTTATGGCTGAATACTTAGCAATTCTTATATTGAATCAATATTTCACAATTTTATTCTTTTCAGAAGTATGATTGGGTTATTAAGCGTAACTCTAGAGAAAAGGATTATTTGCAGTTTTCTTTCTCTTCTGTGTTAGTGGAAACCTTATGTTAAACTTTTGACTGACTGGCTGAAATTCAGGCTATGTGGAATATGACAGTAAAAATTGAGTTGCCACTTTTTGCAGCACAGAAGCCTTACAATTTGAAGATTAGATTCTATTCTGAGTTATTCCAGGTAAGCTGGACAGTGTATTGGTAGGTTACTTACTTTAAGTACTACCTTTTTTTTTTTCAGTAGCTACTGAAGTATTGCTACTGAAAATACTTCTGACAGTCATACCCGGTGTCCACTCCTTTTAGTCTTGGAAGTTTTCAGTTCAATACATGTCTTGATATCACTGGGCAGATTATACTTTGAAGTTACAAATGCCATCGTTTCCAATAGATGCATCACTATTTTCTTTTTTCTCCCAATTTACAAGGAAGCCCTACATTTATACTGAAGGATGTTGTTTTGACAAATTTTACTCATGGATACACCCATGAAAATCTGTTGGTTTAACTGTTGTGATGGAAACAAAGAAAATTTAAGGTAGTGTATGGCTCATAGCAATTTCATATCATATAGGGCTCTTCGTATTTTTTATATCTATGCATTTCTTCTGACTTCGAATTGGAGGTTGCCCCAAGTTCCTCAGGCTCTCAATTTCAGAGTGAGGCTACATGACTTCAGTGATAATCCATAGCCTGAGTATGTACATAGGGGTTTTCATCTTCAAAGCACTTTACAAGCATCGAGTCTTTGGAAGCAGCGGTGCCCCGCTTTTCTCTGTCCCCAAATTACTTTTATGTCACATTCATTTGTGTCATGTCTACTAGAATTTATTCAATGTTATATTACTGTATTTGTTTCATGTCCAGTCTTGTCTTTTACACTCCTGCATTCAGTTTAGGATATATCAGTACGGTTTATTTAATATAAGCATCTTGCTGTAAAAAAAGATCTTTATGTCCCAAAGAGCTTAAAGCTAGCCAAAGCAAACAAAGCAAGAATTGAGGAAAGGATGAAAAAAAATACTCTTCAGTAGTTTTATTTCCCCGTCTTAAAACTCACATCTTTCTCTTTGGTGTATATTTTTAGCATTTTACATTTATTAGCATTACTAGTTTCTTTAATAATGCTGTTATTTACAAGGTAAGCTAATTCTCATTACACAGGTTTTCACAAATATTTTCACCCTGGTTAGCTTCCTCTCTTCACTCAAAGAGGCAGAAAAAAAAGAGTAAAAAACAGGTTTCCTGCTCCATTATTTATGTGTTTATACATATTTATACACGCTTTCTCCAAAACTCTTAAAAAAAAAAAAAAAGCCTGTTTGTTGTGAAAGAAATGGCTAACATAAAGAAAACTGACATAAAATGCACTTAAGTTATTTTACAATATTGAACAGTTTATTAATTTAGTTTATTAATTTAGTTTATTATTTTCATGTAGAAATCGGGTCCTTTTTTTTGCTGCATACTGGGAAATTTGTACTGTTGTGATCTGACACTTAGTTTCATTCCAGAGGTAAAAATGAACTGCTGAGGATGGACAGGAGGATAGCGGTGCATGTGGGAAGGGAGTTTTATCGTGTAAGTGTATATCTGATACCTGTTGACAAGTCCTAAAAGAAGCTGGGGTTTTATGTTCTAGTATAATTTGTCAGTGGGTTACCTTCTGATCTTGTTTGCCCTCAGCAGAAAGAGACTTAGTATGTCACTGGGCCTTTTTTCTTTTTTCATTCTCTTGGTAAATTGGCCTAATATTCATAAAACCTGTTTAATTTTGACTATCAGAAGATGTGTGTAAGAGAAATCTGTTTCTGAAGTGTAGAAATTTCTTTAAAATTTCTAGAAAAGTGTAGAATTTGTTTCTGAAGTGTAATTTCTCATCTGTTGCATTGAGGTAGTAACCAGGGAGAAGGTGATTTATATACATGGAAATAATTGCCTTCATAGGAAGCTTCATGAGATGCTTCCTCTCAAGACCAATGTAGTTAGCCCTAAAAATGGACTGTTCTTTAAAGTTTTGATAAGGTAGCTCTACTTTATTTTTTTTAAAGACGGTATACTGAAATATTTTCTCAAAATACATTTTTGTTTCCTTGTCCTCTTCTAATTATCCTAACAGCATTATAAGATATGAGGTGAAGAGGGGAGTGCAGTGGAGTGGTGGGGAGAGAGGTGAAGAAGGGGAAAGGACCTGGGTAAAACAGATCTGAATAGCTGTAAGGAAAGGGACCAAAGAATGTCATTAAAATGAAGCTCTAAAATTTAATATATACATTCTCCTTTTTCTGCATCTTCAGAGGTTTAAAATCACAAATCTTATTTAATTGTTTGATGCTGTACAACAGGGTCATATTAACCCCTGTAACTCTGGAAGCACATTTATTCCTTTGCCAGTAACACAGATCCAGACACATTCTGGGTGGAAATAGCCAGATAAACACCGCTCTTGTGCGAAGTTTCTCCCCACTTGGGACCCTCTGTCATCACAGATTTTGCAGCTGTTGAATCCAGCCATGTTCCAGATAATCCATCCTTACGTTCCCCACTGCTGTTTTTAGTCTTATTTTTGTAATGCAGAGCTGGCATAAATCTGAAAGTTAAAGGACAGAGTATCTTTATTGAGGCAGAAGTTCTGATCTAACAGCCAGTAGGAAACACCTTCATATACATGAAGCTTATGCACTTCCTTCATCCATATCTGAGAGCCAGAGCTTTGTGCCAGCTTGGGTTTCACTACTTTAATAACATTTGTGCGAGTTTTCAAGAAACACTATTTATGCTATTCAGCTTGCACTTCTGAGGAAAAAAACGCCTGTTGATTTCTAAGCTTCTTCCCTTTCCATCTTCCTGATAGAATATCCAAACCTTTGCAGCAGTAAAAACATACAAAACATGAAAAGGTTGGGTATGTGCTCCTCTAATCGATTAAACTATGATTAATTTTGATCAATCACGAGTTTGCTGTCTAGTCCTAGATTTCCCAAATATAATTTGGCTCAAAACTCTGCATTATTTATAATATTAACATTTTTTTCCGTCTGCTTTGGCAATTATGTAATACAGCGAACACACAGTTCAGGCTTGGTTCTTATTTTTGTGGCAACATGTCATTCTTCACCCTTCTCTTAAAATCAGTTCCAACTGTGTTTTCATGCCTGGGACTTACTTGGGAATACTGTGAAGGTATGGCTGGTCATATGAAAACTCTTCTTTCGCAATTTCTATTAGTCTTACAGACTTGTGGACAGTTTCTTTTCTGTACTTAGTTGGACATAATCTTATCTGAAGAGCAGTACTGTTCTGCCAATAAAGTAAGCACACAGTGATTTATGGGTATTATGCTCATAGAATAATATAATGCTCGTAGAATAAGATAATATAAATCTTTGCAAAACCTGAGATTTATTCTTAGATCATATAGAATTTAAATAGCTATGCATAAGCAAGCAGATTCTTTTAAACTTATATTTTAAGCTTTCCTCTGGTGAATGGCTGTCTTCTGAAATGGCTATTCATCAAAACTCATGAAGGTATAAAGGAACAGCATATATACTGCAGGCTTTGTATGACACAAAATGAAGTTTAATGGATTTTTCTGTGTTATTAAGGTATCATTATGGTTTTCAAGTAACCTGGTAAGTCAAGGCCTCCAAATTATGGACATATATGATTCTCCTTGAGTGTTGAAGAATTACTGCGATTTCTTAGTTCTAATAGCAATCAAGACAGTATCTCCCCATAAGCCCCTTCTCTCATGTTATGGGATAGACTGTCCCAGAGAGTGCATGTTTTATAGACAGAAGTATAAATTGGGAGGGTAAAGGTTTTATGCATACTGTAACTTGAGAAAAGAACAAACTACATCGTAGAATGGAAAATAGAGTTGAAACTAGTAGTAACCAATTCAGGGCTGGAAAATTTGAAGAAAAGCATAGATTTGATGGAATAATTGAACAGTACTATGTATTAGTAGTTCCCTGGCAACAGTTATTTCGATATCTGCATTAAAAATTAACGTACATAGTACCGATTTCTTCGAGAGCGGAGGGGTGGAAAAAGACCATAACCTGTTTGAGAGCAACTTTATTAATAGAATAGGTTTTATAGAAATTTCAGAGGAATTATACTGAAATGTTAGGAAAGGTTCCTCTAATGGAGTGTGCTAACAACTTGACTCAACATGAAACCTATCAGCATTTAAGAGAGAAGGAGAAGAAAAATAAAAGTTATTACCAATTTTGAGGAATCAAATTCACCAGCACTCCCAAGTAACTGAATTTTTACACTTTAATGTGTACTGTCAGGGGAGCTTTACATGCTAAGAAAAATGCTTAATTCCCAGACCCTTTTAATTCTGCACTTTTTATTATTATTGTTTCCATTGTTATTATTACATTGATACATCTCCCCACTTTTTCTTCTCATCTGCATATTGTTTTTGTTCACTGCTTACATGTATTGCAAACTTCACTGCAAATGTATTGCTGAAAACGGAAGAAACCTATCTCCCTTCTCATTACCTGTGCTCTTGGTCCTCTGGCAGGTTCCACCTCTCTGCCAGCCTCTGCATTTTCACCACTGTGTGCTCCAGCCTCTGCTTTCAGCTCATGGTCCACCGCCTCTTTAGTCTTACATGACTTCCCAGTTCCCCTTATCCTTTTCCAAACCCCTCCATTATGTTTTCCCTCATCACCGTTGATCATTGACTCATTTTACCATTCTCTTCTGAGCTTACAGAGTGGAATTGAAATGAGAGAGGACGTGGGTCCCCAGAGAGATCTGAATTGAGTTCTGGAGTTCACCATTGCCTGGAATTGGGGCCAGGCACATGGGATTGATCCTGTTAATGACTTAAAAACAAGAAAAATGTTTAAATCTCTCGCTCTGCCTCCTTACAGAGTTTATTATCAAAACTGCAGCCAACGCAGTGGAGGAGGTCTGAGTGTGGCTGGGTCAAGCAGTAATTTTATATTGACCCGCCAAACATGTTGCTGATGATCAGAGGGAACAGTCACAAGGATCAGATTGGTTTTCCATCCACAGCATCGTGTAGTGTTTGGAAGGGAAGAGGAAAAGCTTGATTTCAGGTTTTCTCTAAACCTTTGTGACAACATTGAAACAATATTGCAACCATCCTTCCAAAATTGTGAAATCTGTACAACACAAATAATGATAGTGATAAAGATGAAATCTGAATCTGTGCTCTTATCCTCACTGCAGTTCTTGAGCCAGAAAGCTGAATGTAGGCAAATCTACAGTGAAGTGACTGCATTCCTTTATCCTGCGAACTAGCTAGTATTACGTTAAGTTTAGCATATAGCCCTGTCTTAAGTTAGATCAAGTTAATGAACTGTTCTCAGCTATGCCTGTAACAGTTGACAAATCCATGCTAATTTTGCAAAAGCCACGATCTTCCATCCATACTCATATGGGATGCAGGAAAGGAAACACAGTCAAAGTGCACAAAACAAAGCATGCTTTCCATTGAAATAAAAATACGTTATTCCCTGGGTAACCAATATCGTCATTATAAGGCTTTTGTTTTGGGCACACATTTTGTGAATTTTATTGTACTAACATCTTCACCATTAGACGTGTTTATTGCAAGAGTCCCTGATGGTGTCGTACATTATCTCATCTATAGCAAGGTAATTATCTGTAGAGGGAGAATGGCAAAATTTTGTGACATTATGCTTCAGGTAACATCAAAGTACGGTATCATGGTTGTTCAAAAGGAATTTTATTTACATGGTGCTCAGAAAATGGAGTCAGGCTGTGAGAGTTATGACACCAGATATTCAGGTAGCTGTGAAACCGCTGGTGCATGTGAGAATAGCATCTGTAGTTAGTTAGTTTATGGGGAGTTTTCCCTCCATGTTTGGTAACAGTAGGCTCTCAAAGTTAATCTGCTCTTTTCCTTGGCTATGTCGTATAGGATTCTTGAGGAGGGAAGTTCCATACTTTTTTCCCTTAATGTTGGGAGACTTTGGGTAAGAATCTAAGTCCATCCGGTGTGAGTGGGGAGCTCTCTTGAAAGCTGACAGTGATGTTTTCCTTTTCTTTCCTTTCTTTTGCAACAGTGCTGTTAGGGTCATATTAAACTCTTAGGATTTGAGGACCTGGTTCTTCCTGCCTGAGGAAGAGCAGAGGAGGGCAACAGTTGAGATATGAACATCAGAAAATGGCGTGATGTCAATCATAGATGTTTGGTATTTATAAATCTGTATGATTTAGCGTGCGTATTAAATGAATGCCAACTGCAGGTCGTGTTAAAGACAGGCTTACCTGGTATATTTATATACTTGCTAGTCCTCATGGAGATATAGCAGATATTCTAGTGCGAATTACTTTAGTTTAAGTAGGAAAAGAGCCAATGTGATTTGCAGTGAAAGGGACGGTAATTTTTCTAACACTTTTCTTTCCCTTTACTTCTATAATAAAAGGATGAATTATGAAATTCCTAGCACGTAAAATGTGAAAAAAGCACCCCATGTTGATGGTCATTTATTGTACTATTTGTAATTCTCTCCACTTTCTGTACATGTATTATTTTCTGTAATACTTGTTATAAATAATAATGTAAAGTCAACAGTATAGACTGATGAAGCAAAAAATAACCATAAGAGCTAAATAAATGTAATAAATTCTAATCTTCTGCATTTAGAGCAAATGAAGTTACTGCTTTGATGTACTTCTTGCTTATTGATTATAATTATAAACCTGTTTCTAAGAAAATATTCTTTCTGAAACAGTTCTCATTAATGAATTTGTGCCTGTATTTAATAACTAGACCATTAGCAAATTGGTCCATAAAATAGTCTTCATAACAAATGTACACAGATAAAGAGTAAATTGCTGACTAGGAAGACAACTTTTTTGAATAAATCATACAGCGGTATCGTTAACTGGAGAAAATGGCTTTAAATTTAAAAAATCTTTCATAGTTTTTCATGTATTGTTAATAAGACTAAGGGAGTTGGTTGCTTGAATCTCTCTGTAATTAAATGCTGTTTAAATATTTATTTTCTGTAAGTATCTTTGAAGAACTCGGGTCAACTATTTAGTATCGTTATTATGGTTACTTTACAAATGGAATACTCGGTTACCAAGCTGTTTGGTAATGGTGAGGGATTAGATGCCAAGACTCAGTTTGGGATGGATTAGAGAAAATAATTTTTTAGTGCTAGCTTTCCAGAGTATTACTTTAGCTGAGGCAGAGCAAACAAAAACCCCTCAAATAATCATTTATTAAATAGCACTGGAGTAAAGATGTGGTTTGTTTTTTTTAACTCTGGAAGTAGCTGTCAAAACGGTGGTATTGAATTATATGTTGAGCCAGTGGTTCCATATTAGTTAGTCTATAAGCCTTTTCTGTTGGCTGGTGTTTCCTTTTTGAATTTGGAATAGCTAATAGGGCCTTGGAAGAAGCTTTAGGCTGAAGAACTGAGGCAGCTGAGTTTCCCATCCGTTTTGACATGCTGCTTTGCTGCTTTGTATGAGTTTTCAGTTTCTAATATTGTTTTGGAATCTGTAAAAATACAACATGTGAACTTTAAAAATGTTTATGGTTACCCAGTTTTTCATTTTCTGCAGTCTGGACCATCAATAAAAATACGAACTGCTGCCTTGGACCAGACCAAACAGCCACGGTGTTGTCCAGTACTGTCTCTCCAGTTTAAAAGTGTTAAAAAACAGGTGTCTAGAGTAGAGTAGCAGTGTGATATTTCCCAGAAAGCTCTTCTAGTCTCCATCCCAACTCAGAGCTGTAGTTCTGTGCCTTTAATTTACCAAAATGAATTGTTTTTCCACAGCCTGGTCTTACTCCCCCAGAACCCGTGCCAGGTCCCTGCATTTGGAGCATCCCATGACAAGAATTACCACAGCTCAACTGCCTGCTGGCAGGGGATGTCCTCCTTTTCTTTATTTCTGAGTTTTGAGGGTTCTAAACGATTTCTAATTTGTTTCATCCAGAGCTGACGTGTTATCAAACCTGGGAGAATGGACGAGGGTCTGTCTGCAATGAGGGAACTTGTCTCTCTGCTTTTATTATTGTTAGTCGCTGTCAGCAAGCTGAAAGGCAAGGGGGTGACAGAATTTCAAGAAGTAAAATTAATTTATACTATTAATAGTATGCTTTCCTGTATGTAATCAACATTGTATTTAACTTTGTGAAAAGAGAGCAGTGATAAAACATTTTTATATCCAAAATCATTACATTTAACCTAATCTGTGGGGAAATGCATCAGTCTTCTAGGGGGGAAAAAAAAAAAAAAGGAAGCTCTACTTCTGCTTTTAACGTTTTGGATTTATGAAAAATGAATAAAAGCTTGAAGTAATCTTTCTCATTGGTTGGCCTGGTTTGCTCATGGCTGATGGATAGATTTTCCTGCTTTCCTCTGTATTCCTGAACAATAAGTGCATCTTCAATTTTCCTTGTGTGTTGAGGCCAATATTTTGTGCTTTGTTTAGTTGTTGGCACTGTGGAAAGCAGAGAGGGAGAAGGCCTGTCTGAGAGAAAAAAACATTAAACTGCAATAACAGCATGCCAGTGAAAAAAGGTTTTGGAGGAGGTAAATGGTTTTAAAAAGTACAGAGAGCTGGTCAATTGATCCTTTTTATTAATTTTCACCTGTTAAAAATAATTCTGGTAGGTATTGATGCTGGCACTGTGTTTGTTCAGAAAGGCTGCAACGTGGCTCTGTTACTGATAGCCACTTGGCTTGAGTTAAACTTCAGTTTTCTCTTTTTGTGTATTCCTTAGCTGACAGCTCTAAGCCTTATCCTAACAATAGTTTAGTAGATTTTGTTACTTATTGAGTAGGGGTCACCACTCTATTTGTCTGAGACTGGAAGGAAATGAGTTAAAGAAACTAGAAATGAACAAATTCACGTTTTGACCTTGAATATTCTTTGTTGGGGGGAAATGTAAAAATATTGACAATGTTATTTTAAACTGGATTATGCTTTTTAGCAGACTTAGAAGTCTTTTTGTAACACTCTTCTCGAGATAGTCTCTTCACATTATATATGCAGGGCAGGCACGAGGCTGATACTCTCTGAACATCTATTTTGTGCAGGTTGGCCACAAAGCCTATGTTTCATCTCTGTTTCTGGGCTTAGGGCAATCTGCTATGCTTTCTCCTTTTATTTGTTGCTTTGTTGTACACCTTTTTCCTAATTTGCTGCCATACTGCTGACTGTTTCTTTTTAATATGGTTTTTTTTGGGGGTGTGTCTTGGTTTTGTTTTTATCCTGTAAATTATGGGAGCCACCTTCAAAGAACTGACCAGCAGGAACATTCTCTCCTTGAGCCTTTAGTAGGAAATCTTTTGCCACCATTGACTGTTTAGGGTGCTAATGTCTGCCAGTTTGACCCTGAAAGAGGAGATGACTAGAGACAGAGTTATAAGATGCTTTTGCACACCATCAACTGGATCGGTGCTTCTTATAGTAGGACAAGCTGCTTAACATTCAGATCACTTCTTCCCTCCATTGATCTGTGTGTATGGTTTGAAGATTTACAGACCTCGCAAAGGAGGTCCTGCCCAGTCATCAGAGACAGATCTGCTCTGCCAAGCACTTCCTACATGTCTGGAGAAATGTGTCCATTGCTGACAGCGAGTCAGTCCTGCAGCCACAGAGGATGCTGTGGGATTCTCATGGGTTCCCCTGCCTTGAATAAGGATGTGATTATAGGGAAATGGCTGCTCACCTTCTGCTTGCAAGTATTAGCTTCAAATAACACTTTTTGACTTGTTTTGGACTAAATCCTAATAGAAGTTATTCTGCAGGAAAAGACATATTGTGACTGAAGACATAATATTTTATTAAAGTTACTTTGCCAGTGCTTAAAAGAATAATGAATAAGAGGGGCGGGGTTGAGAATAGGAGTTGATGTCTTGAATTTATATGTATGCCATCGACTGCCCTAGTCTTTTCCTCCTCTACTGAGATCTTCTGTAAGATTCTGTGATTAAGATTCCTGTAAAATCAAGATAAGATTCAGTGTTGATAAATGCTAAGTGAAAAAGGGTGCGTGGAACATTTTAACTTCTTCACTTATGCATTGATTGACTCTGAACCAGACACTTGTTATCTGCAGTGATACTCCGGAAGCGTGATATAACCTGTGAAGATGACACCTCAGCAGTAATCCACACCAGCTAACAGAATGAAACATCTTGTTCCCATTGTGTAAGCCCACAGTGGTGCGTCTGCATCTTGAACACAGTGTGCAGTTCTGGTTCTTCCATGTCAAAAAGGGCATAAGAGGACAAAAAAAAAAAGTACAGAAATGTGCAGAGTTATGGAAAAGCTTGTGTGTGAGGAATGATGAATAGTTGAGGGAGTTTTATCCTGAAAACCTCTGTGGTATGTTAAAAGTGAATACGGAAGGTTATTCGCTATTTTCCATAGTGAAGGACTGGGGAGGCAGCAAATGATTAGACAGGAGTTTCATAAGAAATAAAAAGTTGGCCAGCTGCAGAGCTTCTTGCTATAGTTTTTATATTAATTTATCTTCTCTTGTCCACTGTCAAAGACAGGACAGTGAGCTGAATAGACTGCTGTCTGACCTAGTCTCATGACGTGTTGCTGTTCAGTGTATTTATTCATGATCCAGGAAAATATAAAGTTCTCAGAAGACAGAGTCGGGAGGAATGATTACAGCCTGGGGCAGCTCTGTACAGTAACCAGGATCACTTGGCAAGATGGACTTGATAGATCCACGTTCATTTGAACATGGCCAAGAACATTGTCATGTTTCCAGAACAAAGAAAGTAGTTTGCACTTGCATGTTCCAGAAAACAGTTCCAAAATTGTGTCACTGAAAAGCGGTTAATTATAATCATGCATAATCAGTTAAACATCTGTGCCTAGTGTGATATTACTAAAAGTGCACTGATAATATTGTCTTGGATCCAAAAGCAGGGAATAAAAAGCAGATTTAAGGAGTAAGAATTACTTTTGTTTGCTGCTACTGAAAAAAAAAATGCTATAAATACATTTTTAAATTTCAAGGTTGATTTAAGAACTGGAAAATATATCCTGTACCCTTAAATTTATTCTAATAAGTCTCTTCCTTTTTTGAGGTTAAGAGGTTATTTGCTCATGTCCCATAGGTGTGTACACAGAAAAAAGTTGTCCGAAACCAAAGATAATTTAATTTGGAAAATAATGAGATGCAGTTACTGAGAGCTGAAACCAAATGCATTCAGAATAAGAATGCCAGTGGAAATCTAAATGAGAGCAATTAAGCTTTGAAGATACAGTAACTGTAATGGATACTTCATTCCTTCTTAAATTAAGACTGAATATTGTAAAAGTTCAACAAGAAGTTAGTGGCTTGACCTGGCTTTTACTGGGAGAGGATCTTTGCGATATACAACATGCTCACATTGGTTTCTTCTGGGCACTAAAATAAATGTGCTGGTGAAAATCTACTTCTAGTGTGCATTCGTACTTACTTACATGGATACTACCAGAACCATGATTGCAGTGGTTTTGAGTATGGACATAGAAATATCAAAAGAAGCTATACATGTATGAGAGAAGCTGCCAATCTAGTGCAATACTTGTAAAACGTGACTAGTATTTTAAATACAGAAGTAGAATCATGGTTGTTTCAAAATAATTTTGTTGACCGTGCAATAATACATTGTGTATTTGGAAATACTCAACACTGGGTAGTTTCCAAGTGTCTTTTGGCTTGACACTGGCAAACGTGTTCACCAGGTGTACTTCCTCTGTGAATAGTTCTTCTGCTTTGAATTCTGCCAGATACTCTAACTTAACTCTTGAGATGTCAAACCCAGTGATTTTAATGGTGTTTGTTTATTATTTGATGTTATCCAACTAATTCAATTTCTTCCTCACATTTAATCCTCATCACTTTACGTACTAAATATTGACAACAAAAATATTAACATAAGAATTTGCAGTTTAAAAATAACCAGACTCTGTCTGCACGGTTCATTAATGAACTGTATTTCTGTTTTCCCTGTCTGTTGCTGCCAGTAGAATTTTTATTGGGTGGTGGATGTTGGTAAAAGGGATGCTACTAAAAACCAGTATAGCTCTAAGTCTGCGCATAGCAGCTTTATTGCAGAGATGAAAGTCATGAAGAGCTTTGTGATTTGAATGTTACCATCCTTTGATCTTTAAGTTACTCATTAAGTTTAATGTTTCTGTAGCTACCGTTTTTAAAGTCTTCCCCACACTCTTTTTTTTTTTTTTTTTTTGTTTTGTTTTCCTTATGGTTGGCATCTGCATACGTAAGGGGCAAAGAGCAGCCTTTACCTTTTTTTTTTTTTTTTTTTTTTTTTTTACATTTAAAATACAAAGTGATTTCTGTAATTTGCCACTATTTCTTTCCTGTACTCCGAAGTGCAACCTTTTGGTCACGTGAAAAAGATTTCCCCTTGATCTGTCTTAGAATTTTTTTTTTTTATAATTTATATGAGAATGAAAGTAGTATGTTACAATTTTTAAAGACAGGCTAAACGAGTTAGATGTCTGCTCTTTCACATTGCTTTCAATCAAGTTTACAGCTAGTTGGAGAACCTACAACCATAGCTTCTCTGTGTGAAATTAGTATGTTTTACTTACTGAAATGGCAACTGTTTGAAAGAATGTATTAATAACCCTGAGAATTCAGTGGCAAATTCTTATATAATCTAGGATTATTTTTGTATTATTGACGGATAATCTCTTGTGTAACAGGTGTAAGTACATATGGTATATTATACCAAAATTCTTAATCCAAAGGAGTAATCCAAGGTATTAGGGGAAAGGAGAAATCTTCATTCTGAAAAATTCTTTAATCACAAATGCTTTCTAGTCAATTAAATTATTGTTGCTCCAATTTGTAAAGTAAAGCTCTTTGAAGGGGGTTTCACAGTACAGCTGGCTTTCAGTTTTCTGCTGTGTAAACATCACGACTAATCATTTGGAATTAAATTAGAATAGGATGCATAGCTGTTGTGGGAGGGATTTTTACGCTTAAAAATAAAAAAAAAAGTTTTACAAATCCACAAATCACTTAAAAGCATCAAGCTTTTTTCTCCTAGGTAACTTAAAACTGCATGACTGTCTGTCTGAGACAATGTGCAAACTATTACAAAAGTATTCAGGAGCAAAGTCCTTTGCCAGAATTCGGTAGCAGGATCTTGCAGTGTTTTTACGGTATCCATGCTGCAGGCATTAAAGGAGGCTGCTGTTCCCTTGCCCTGCTCAGAGCTCTTCGCTTCAGCTGTAGTATCTCCAGATGTTATCCTGATACTCTGGTCTTGGTAAAAATGATCTCTGGTGTTGGTAAAGATGATTGCAGCCCATTTCTGCAAACAGGTGGTATTTTCACAGAAAAAGCCTTTCGAAGTCACAGCAGTTTATTGGCACTGTTAATGAGGTCTGTATGTGACAGTTTTATGGTACAGCGTGTATGATCAGAGATTGTTAGTCTATTTAATACGGTATGTATTTAGACAGCATTGTGATGGAGTATGTATACAAATATTATTGTCAATAAATCTTGACAACTGCCCAGCTGAGAAAATACAAACTGACAATAGGAGCTGGCATGTGAGTAGCCCAATCTATACTCTGGGGATTTCTAATGAAATAAAAATGTGTTGAATGATGTAAACCAATTTTTTCTGAATTTAATTCTTCCCAGAACACATAAATTGTACAGTACTTTATTTGGGCATTTAAATTTTGAACCTGGTGAAAGTGATAATGGCAGGTTTTGGGACTTTTGTCAAGAACAGAGAGGGCAGAACTTGTTCTATTTTCTTTCAAGATGCTTACAATCTTATTTTACTTTAATCAATGTAGAAAGAGGAAACTTACTCATACCAGTCTGACAGAAATGCATCAATAGACACGTTAGCGCAAGATGATAGCATGGAGCTTTATTCGCTTTAATCATGTGGGAGAGAGATGAATTCCCATTTGCTATAGGCAGGCTCTATGTAATTGCTCCAGTATTCAAAGTCAAGATCTATTTTTTAAATTAAAGTTCATTGCTTTGCTATTTTTGAAGATAGTAAAAATGTGAATTTTAAGTTACCCATAAGTAACGTTTTGTGTAGTCTGTGACAAAAATGCATTATACTATTTATTTTCTGGTTTGAGCACCCTAGACAATGTGCAAGTTGATTTAATTTTATTTAGAAATTTACCAGAATCTGTAGGCTGGTCTAAAGCTAAATTTACACTGTTTTTATCTGTAATATTGGTTGTTCTGAGTGTATGGTTGAAAACCAGGTTAAATTTTTGTTATATTTATGATACAAATGATTTGTGGAATCAAAGTTCATGTTGTGTTTTGATAGTTCACTCTATCTTTTTTGTAATGGTAAGATGCATGTTGAAGTTGTTCGTAATTGACATTCAATATTTAGGAACAGTAAAAAAACACCGTAAAACAAAACAAAACCCCTCACTGAGTCAGACCAAAGGTTTTCTAGGCATTGCTATGTCTCTACATTACGTAATTTAAAAAGTATGGATTTATGTTGCAAGATTTTTATTTTTGTGATGATAGGAAAAAAAGAAAAATGAGAGGGAGCAGTGGTGATGCAGAGATTGTAGGAAAGCAGTAAACTGCTAAATATCATACAGGTTCAGATGAATATTGTCAATTAGTGAAATTCCATCTTTCAGGTAAATAATGGATACTTCTTTAGTTGAAGAGTGAAGGTTTAATGATTCCTCTGCACTTCCTTTCAGTCTTACTGCATTTTCACATCTTTCTATCACATTATTACTATTTTCTTCCATTATGGTAGTAGAAAGGACAATTATGCTGAATTTCTTGCATATGTTGTAAAGGAAATGGCCAAACAATTTATTCTTTTTATGCAGAAAAAGTCATGCATAACGTAAAAAATGGCAATAGCTCCTGATGAGAAACAAAAGCATCCCTGCATTTCCCACGCCTGACAGAATGAATGGTCTGTAGCATTCATGGCAGAGGTGTGAGAGGGAGGGCTTGGGGGAGGTCAGTTGTCAGGGGTTTGCAGTGTTTCCAAGAAGTTTCTGCTGAGCACGGAAACTCAGTAACGTATAAGTAAATTAACTGAGCATCTGCTCAATCTGCTTTTGCCTGTGCTTTCATCTGACATCCCCTGGGATAGGAGTGGTGGTGACCAAAAGGAAGTATTTCCTTTCCCTCATCGCTACATAAAATATAAAAGCTGGTGTGATGACGCTTGAGGGCAAGAAGGTAGAGTGCCTTAATCTGCCTGGAAATTTTGTCTGAAATAAAACTGGCTGTTTGCCTGGGATTTCCAGGTAACCGGCAGCTGGGTGGGAGGGGTGATGGTGAGCGGGCACCTGGCAGCCCGGGATGTTTGTCTAGGTCTCCAACACAAGCAGTGCTGTGGATCTGTGAGATGAAAGAGGTGGTGCTGAGGACTGGATGTCTGCCGTAGAGAGTGTTCAGTTGTTATGCTGGAGTATTAAATGCTGCTGTAGAACTCTATTATACATGCTTTGGGGACAGGGTGTGTGTGTGTATATTTAATTTCAGACTAGCTCTAATCTGGTGTTACAGACTGAATGCTCCTCTCCTTCTGCAAGGCATTAGGTGCATGCGTGGAGTAGAGCTTGAACTTGATTTCACCCACAAGAAATCCCATCAGTGTGCTCAGAGGCTGTTTTGTTCTGCAAACCAAAGAAGTGGGGACGAGCAGGATTCCATTCAAAGTGCACTTGCGTCCTGAACTCAACAGGTCACCAGCACGGGGATGCCTTGGTGATTGCTGAAAGACCAGAAGGGATGGTGCAGATTTTGATGCAAGCCAAACGCAATGGATTTCCAAACCTCAGTTCTTAAATACATAGACAGACACCCTTCCCCCAATTCCCTACTGTCTAGAAGCAATGATCGGGGAGGTCTGGATTAAACCCATTTTATTTCTAGTCTGTCTTCCATAGTGAAAAGAACTTAAGAGTTCTCTTTGGGGAGCAAACAGACTAGGCACATCTTCAAAGCTCGAGCCAACTCACAGACCTACTTGAAAATTACTTGACATAGTTTTATGTCTTAGTTCAGAAATTCA
>NW_010397037.1:88135-103959 GCF_000710305.1 Buceros rhinoceros silvestris | reverse complement strand
CAGGATTCTATGTTATTTCTGTACACAAAATTCCTCAGTGTTCTTGATTGCCTGTGTAGTAGTTTTGTGCATCTCTGGCTTATGCTATGACAAGACTGAGCTAGTGAAAGTGAATTAATCAAGTGCCTGTAATGAACTGCTTTAGGGTATGTACTAGAATCAGTTCTGAAATGTTCAGTGAAAGTTTTATTGAATATAATATGAAATATTGTCACTGAGAGGCATTCACCTTATTTTTGTTTGCCAGCATTATGGACAGTGCATTTTGAAAAGTCTCAGCTATGTGAAAAGGGGAGGAACTTGTTCTATTTTCAAAGGAATTCGTGTCTTGCAATCCTATGACTGCCTAATACTTCAGCAGATGGCCGCAACGTAAATTAAAAGGCTGGGTGGGTAAAAAGGATAAAGTACAGAAGAAACAAGAAACAGGTTAATCACAACTGTTGCCTAAGACATCTGACGACATTCTGACTTTGACACTTAATGGGTTTTTAGAACAGGTTCATTCATATTAGCTCAATTCACTACGAAGAATTTTAATTTTAACACTTTGTTATATCAGATACAAGATACGTGGAGTATTTGAACTGCCACGTATAGGTTAAACATCCTTCTACTGAAAAAAAGAAATTATTGTAAGCAGCATAGTGTCATCAGAGAATTCAAGTCTTGTACTACTCCAGGTCAGAATTCAGAGGATTAGGTTTGTCATAGTTTGTTTAAGCCATGGACAGAGTCTCAGACGAGTTTCCAAAGTCACTGTTGCCTCTCAACCAGCTCTGCAGGGCACCTTTGAAGTGGACCATTTACTTTTGGGATTGCATGTTCTAAAAGGATAATCTTTAAATAAATACATTCATTTTCAGGTTGTAAAAAGCTGCTTTTCTTGCTAAATTTCATTAGCTGAGATGGGGAGCGTGTATGTTTTTCTGTTTCTAAAAGAACTGTATTCTGCAGAAGTTGGTAGGCAAGTTTCTTCTTGCCTGCCGGAGTGGTTTTACTCAAAACTTATCTAACACTTTTAGATGGTCCAGCTGTGGCTGGCACCAACCAGTGTTAAGTCCGGCCTCCTCTCTACATCGAAGTGTTGATCTGGAGACAAAGATTCTGAGGAGAAAATAATGGGGGGTAGCAGTGATATCTTCAGATAAAAATAACAGGTGCAGTCCTCAAATGTCAGTTAAGGATAGGAATGTGATGGACGTGAACTAATATGGTGATTCAGCTGTTTCTGAATGAAAAGTTGTCATTATTGTTTATTTATAAAGTATCATGAAGATGTGCTGGATTTCATAAATAATCTGAGAAGTAGAAGGGGAGGCAAATCTGCTAAAATCAAAAATTTTTAGCTACTGGTTCAGTTCAGCAGTTCTTACTGAAGAACGAAGTCGTACCTTTTTTGGGTGGATTTATAAATGATAGCTGCTGGATTGCTGTATTGGATCAGCATGGTTCTGAGACATCCTCAGTCATTTTATCCCATGATTGGTACAAGGTATTCAGTAGACTTTGAAGGCAGTGAAGGAATATCATCTTCAAGTACATGTTAATGACTAATAATATTTTGAAAATATGGAGACCAGAAAAAATTATTCTCAGAAGAAAGCCAACAGATCCAGAGAATTAACTTTCAAAGAAAAATTGTGATTATAAAGAAATAAGTAACCTCTTCGATGTTGATATATCAAAATTATTTGGAATTCTATTATGATATGGTTGCAAGAATATGGATTTTGACTATGTTAGAAAAGCGTTAAATGAAGGATGTATTTAAAACACATTTGTGGCAGGGCTGTTTATTAGCATGAGTCATTATCGTATGTCTTTATGCTTTTGTTAGCTGCCTATGCATTGAACCTAGAAAAAGTAATTTTTTTTAATTTTTTTTTTTTATTTCTCAGGAGAGAAGAGGTAGGGCCAAATGTTATCCTTGGCAGGCACAAGAATTGGCAGAATTTGGTCCACACTTGGTACTTTTAAATGTTCACATTTTGCACTTGTGTCTACCAAGTACTAATGAAAAATCAGTATTTGCCTGTTACGCACTGTTGGATTAAAAAACAAAACAAAACTTTTTTTTGTACAGAAATTTTGGAATATAACCATGTTTCTCTTTTTAAAAACAAGGATAATTTTACTGAGTCAGTTAACTAAAAAAGACAAATTTTCCATTTTTCCTTTTAAGAGCTGGGTTTTTTTGTTATTTTTGAGTTCTAACAAAACTACTAATCTAATAAATCTCTACTCTTGCACTGTATATAGTCTGCTTGTAGCCTGCTTACCTCTTTTTGCATAAATGAAACTGGAAAAACTCAATGCTCTGAACTTCAGAGGGTGATGAGAGACGTAATCCGCAGTAAGCTAAGAGTGAATAACATGGGTGCATCGGCATAAAGAGCAAACAGATACATTTGCAGCATATAACGAGTGCTAAAGTTAAATGGATCTTTTAATGACATTGGAGAGGAGGTGAAGAAAGTAAAATTTAAGGATGGCAAAAAAATTATTTAGGAAAACAATATTGTTTTAAAAAACCTTTACTTCTGCACTGTAAAAAAAATAAGAGAAGTTAAATAGTCTGAGACAAAGTTCTTTGAAATAGAAATACCTAAATGAAGCAGTAAATTTAGTCGATATGAAAGACAAAATCAGTAAAGCCAACTAATACTTATATAAACTGTATGTAGATGCAGAGAGTGAAAATGTCAAGGCAGGTAACGTGATGCTTTAAAAAGAAATTTGGAAAAGAAAATGCACAATGAGAAAATCTGTTTACGCTGGAGTAGAATAAAAGGGCTGCAGGCATATATTAATTGATGTTAGGGAGTAATAAGATTATTGAGGACAGACTTTAAACAATGTGGGATTTTTGTCATTCCTTTGAAGTGTGCAGTACTTCACACAGTCAGGGACAGAGTTGTCAATTTACAGTAAAATACATCCATCAGCAAGATAGTTCCTATATCTGTGATGTTGTCTGCCAAAAGCAATCAGAAATGTGTTTTAAATGTTAGGAAAAATGCAAGAAAACTCTCATGAATGCTGATAAAAGTAGCCTGCTTATGCTGCTGGTTTTGTTTTGATAATTTGTTAAGTGTTGACATATTAAAAAAGTCCATACTTTTTTATTTATTGGTGCATGTCAGCTGCTGTCTTAATATAACATGTCCTCAAGACAATATATGCAAGGTAATATTTATTTTGATTTTTTGGCAGGTTCAGGTCAGCTGCACATCTTGTTATTTTACTTTTTCCTTCCCTCCACTTCCCTTAAGTCAGGAACCATAGCTTCCTGTAATGCGGCTTTCAGATACTCTCTAAGGAAATTGAATTTCTAGATCCAAAAGCCGCCCATCTCAAGTTCAAGAGCTCTTCTTTCTTCATGAAAACATATTTATGAAACTATATAGCTTAGGAAAATTTTAATCAGCCTTGTGAAAGTTCTTTCTCTTTAAACATAGTAGGAAAGCTGAAGGAATTTAAAGATAAGAGCATATTGTTGAAGTTTAGAAAACTGTCTTGAAGGTTCATAATAACACCGTAGGATTTAGGAATTTAAATTCCTTTTATTATAGAATCAAAACCACCCCTAAGCATATAAAATACTTTGCCTGGTTTACAGACTTAACATTCCAAAGCAGTATGACCGAGAGCTGCACATTTATTTTGAGATTATGGAGCTATTAGGAGCTTGATAGCCTTCTCTGGGGAGCAGAGTGAGTGTTCTAAAGTACTAGCTCCAGCTGGAAAGCAAACTTTGTGTACTCTTTTAAAAGTTAGGCTGCATGGTAGAAAGTAAGATACTGGATTTTTCATTTCTTTAAGAGATAATTCATTTGGGAATGAATGAGGCTAGCGGTGGTTTGTAGTGGATTTTTGCTGCTCATTCTTTCTGAAACTGTGCAGCTACAAAATAATGCAATATAAACTATGCAGCTAGAAATTGTACTTCTCTTATGAATGTTATATGCCGTGGGATAATACAGGTTGTAAAATCTTGTTTTAAGCTTAAAGAAATATTAAAAATTATGTCACATGTACTGTATAAGCTTGTTAATACAGACACTGTCATTCAAGTTATATTCAAGCTAAATAAGAAACCTGTTAATCTTATTCTTGCATGCCTCTTAAAGCCCACAATACTTTTGTACTTATTTTTAAAAATTATGTGATAAATTGCTACTTAAAATGTGTAATTGCTGACTAGTCAGTGTTTAACTGATGATTTACAGATGGGAGCGGGTTGATCTGGATTGTAGACCAAGGACCTTTTTATAGTTATGGTGTATCATTTGGATAAAATTACAACCATGGATGCGTTAGAAGAAAGGGGATCAAGTAGTTAAAAGTGGGGTACCTCTCCTTAGTTTACTAAATCTGTTCTTCGTTTGAGTATGGTGAATATGGTGAAACTTGCTGGGACATTCATGGAAAAGTCGGTGTGTCGGGCATTTCTGAAGAGAACGCTGAAATTTGAAAGTGTGAGAAAGTGATAAAAAGTGAATTCACTTTTATAATTTCAATCCGATCCAGTTACATTTTTGCCTCAGTTGCCTCTGTCCTGGGTCTTCTCCCCTTGACCTCTGTAGAGCAGGACCTCTCTTCCACTTTTTATGGTAGGTGGTGAGAGACCCTCAGGTGCTGAGCTGAGGGAGGCAAGAGCTTGTTCTGGTGTTAGTTTCTGAAGCACGTTTGTTGATAACTCTGCATTGGTAAAATGGGTACTCTCTGAGAATATCCTAGCTCTGTGCAGAGAGTTTAGTTTGATGAACTATTGCCTAGAAATGTGAAAAACATGTTTATAAACTGACCTAGATTTCAGTGAGACTTACATGGGCAGTTGCTGCTCTTCAGTGTGACTGAGTGGCAGACTCAAGTATTAAATCAGTATAATTTAACATGTGTGGCAGGCTCAGCTATGAAGTAATTCTTGTTGTAGTTTTTAAACCTCTTTTAAAATTTCTTTTTAAAAAGAAATTTTTAAAAACCTCTTTTCGGTCTGTAAGGGTACAAAAGGAGAAATAATACCTAAAATTAAAGAAATGTCTTAAAATGGCAAATAGCAAAGTACAATGTACAGAGCAGCCCCACTCATGTTGCTTAATAGGCAAGTGCAAGGGAATCTTATAACTTGTATTGCTTGCTGTTTAATAATGTCACTAGCTTTATAAATATAGAGATAAATTGAAGAAAAAATAACTCTCCGAGTTTGGCATTTTGAAAAGCACTGATCTGTTATAGGGAGAATCAGTGTTTGTGGTGAAATCTGTAAAATATTGACAATACTTTTATTGCATGATCAGGTAGTGTTAACTGCATTCTGAATGGTTTTTAGATTTTGTTGACATTCTGCAAATGAAAACTCGGAAATTGGTATTTGTCTCTTATTCAGCTCAACTCTAATGTATTTCAGGAAGTTGTTAGGCATTAATTTTGCTGTTTTATTATTATTATTCCCCCCCTTCCATTTTTCTTGATAGTTGAAGAGATGCTATAACTGGGAAGGTATCTGATTTCAGGCTCCAGTGCTAGCAGTATGTCCTTAAAGTTCTGAAATCAACTTTAGAATTAGTCTTTAAAAGGTTTGCAAGAGTAACCATCTTATTTTGGATTGCAAGTCATAACTGCAAATGCGGTTTTATCTGCATTTAGGGTAAATTCGTGGTCACACAAACCATGGTAATGGTGATTTATCACAGCTGTGGAAGGTCAGTGCAAATTCAAAACCTTATCCAAAAGTAAATGTTTTCATGGGACTTATTGCCAAGGTAGGTATAGAGGGAGGTTTTGTTTTTCATATCACAGGTGATTTAGTTGATCAGAGTGAGAGCAGAATGGCAATTTATAATTGACTGAGTTAACGGTCTCTCTGTCACACAGTGTTAGGTGTGGATGAAAGGTCAATGAATGCCACCACAGTTTTAAATTGCTTTTGGTTGCCAAGTATCTACACAAAAGTCAGTGTCAGAATTTCACCAAATGACAACTGGTTTAACCCTTCCAGCACCAATTCCAAATGCAGCCACAGTTGTGATTTGTGGCACCCGTTAAATGAAAGTACTCATCATTAGCTGGGTTCACTTGTCATCTTAATCTACAAGAATGGCCATAAATTTTCCAGCCTTGTGTCCTTCAAATATGTGTAGGGATTATATGTAAAGAAATTTTGACAGTCAAAATCTTCCCTTCAAACCCAAGCACTTAAAGCACTCTGTAAAGATGCCATCGAGTCCAGCAATCTTTTTGTATTATTTATTTCCCGCACTAAAGAGGGAGCTGAGAATACAGCAGACATCTAACACCTTGATGGAGTTCTGTAGATGTGTTGTCAGGCAGGATTTGTTTGCTGCCGCCTTTAAGTTTATGATGAACTGTGTGCATCAGCAGTCAGATGGTTTTGTACTGGACTTTAGGTCTTTCGGTACACGGCATCTGCTAAGTGGAATTGATTTCAGGCTTTATGGCTTGGCTTTGCAAAGTCAATACTCTGTGGTGTAGTCCCATCCTTTTAATCTTGTCTGTTCGAGGCTTGTCGAGCTATCCCTGAATTTCTATCAAGTCGTACCAGTTACAATTAGTGAATGCCCCTTTAAAGTGCCATAGGGTTTGGCAACACGAAGATGATACTGGTTTTCCAAAGAGGCCTGCAAAATACTTGTTCTCTGGCATTAACAGAGATATGATCTGGCATGTTGCCTTGTGTGTAACAGTTGTTAAGGCCACTGATGTGGTCTGTATGTAGCTTAATGCTCACAAGACTGGAAGTGACTATTACCCCCTCTAGGATTGCTGGTGCTTGCAGAAATGATGTTACCCGTTTTTGTTGCGGCATATTATTCTCTGAGGTGTATCACTTGAGCAAGTCCCTAAGCATGCATCTTACAAAGGTAGGTAGTTAATTTTCATATTGGATGGTGGTGTACAGACAAGAAGAACTTGGTCGTTGCATTGAGGTTTTCTGTCTCTCTGCTCAGAAGACCCCTTTCCTGTCCACTGCTGGGTCAGTGGATGTGCCCAGGAGGAACTAATGCTTTTGCTGCCCTTCTGCTCAGAGAGGTTTCATAGCTGAGCTGGATGTCTCAGATTTTTCACACTTAACATGAAAAGCAGAAAGAAAGCTTTCCCAGTGAGATGAGCTACAAGTGCATTACTGAAATGTAACTGGTTTAATGGGATCTGTAAAATGAATATATGTATGTGTGTTGGTTTTCGTACATAGTGATTTAATAAGAAGCTCAGTCTTAGGCGTGAAATTAGCTTTGCCTAAACAAGTGTAGCTGAGGTTGTCTTAAGCTTTCCTAAGTTGTCTCATGCGTCTCTGCTAATTCTTGCTCTCGTGGTAATTCTCAGCTATGTAATTCTCATTCAACCTAATGCTCAGGTTGAAATCAGTGAAACGGTAAGGAGAGTCACTTGTTCAGAGTTGTAGCCTGAAATGCCGGAAATTTGATTTTGTGGCCAACTCAGCCACAAGTCCAAAGCCGCATGAATAATTCTCTTTCTGGTACTTTGATTCACTGTTAACTAATAATACTTAAATGGGTGAGATTATAAGGGCAAAGAATACACAGATGTGCTTTATAAATCAAAGCGCAAAACAGCTTCTAGTGGTGGAGTCCTAATGAAGATCATCTCATGTTTTTGTTTCTGCTACTTCATTCTGGATTTTGCCTTTGATCATAAAGCCTGTGTGAAAGTGAGTGTTTTTGTTTTCATTATTCCTTTGCTTGTGATCCAACTGTTTACAATACCTATGTTATTTTGCACTGGAAGTAGAGGCAGCTGAAATACTGTGTTTATTCATGTCCTGTGTTCTTATCCAGATAGATTTTTTGTAGAATAAAAATAGTTTTAGTTTCATTCTGCTAAAACCAGTAAGAGAAGGCTTTGCAATGAAAAATAACCTTTGACATGCAGCATCATTCATAGGATGTTTTGCCATTTTAAATGTCTGAAAATCTGTTCCCTTAAAGAAGGTTAAAAAAGTTCTGTTGGCCAAAGAAAATACCTCTCAGAGTAAGGAATGCTATGTTTATATATCCTCTAGCATGCATATTGGAATCATAAGAAAGGACACAAGAAGATGCTGCCTTTTGCTTTGCTCCCTTTTGGTACTGGCAGTTTAGTTTAGCACTTTAACATATAAAAAATTTTTCCAGTACACAGCATGATAATAGCCTTCAGATGCACATGTATCACAATAGAAAGCTGTTGTGTTGTTCATTGTGGTAAATGTAAGAAATATCAAAAGCAATTTAAAACTCCAGTTATCTTGGCCTTGCTGAATCCGAAGATAATGTCTGAATATCTACACAATAATGTCTGAAAAGTAAAACATCCCCTAGGATGTGATTAATCTGATAAAGAAACATTTCTGAGTTGTACATCTGTAGCATGTATAACTCTGAAATTTAACTCTGAGAGGTAAATGTACAAATAGAGTCTTCGTGTATAGAACTGTGAAAATACCTGTTAGGAAACCTATTTTCTGTTTATTTAGTATAGGAATTTTAAGTCATGTCAGTACTGAGCACTGGATTCTTGAGCAGCAATTGTATAGCTTTTAGTTAAGAAGTGCTTCAGAACTAACAATCTGAATACTTTGCTGTGAGAAGAGCTGCTTGATGAGATTCCCAAATTCTCACTTTGCTTCTGGCTGTTGCTACCTGGAGTAATCTGTGGGTGAGCGTGAACATTACGTTGATGTGGGCCAAGTCATCAGCATCTCCTTGACCCTTTTCCAATTCTATATTAAGGAGGCTGTGCCAAGTTCTGCCACTGCTGCTTCCCTGCTCTTGGAGCCCTGACTTCTTTCCCTTTGCAAAAGAGTTGGCAATCCTGAAGGTTTGCTGTGGGCTCCAGAGGAACCGAATGGGGTGAACTGCAGGGGTAACTGCCTGTGCCCTCCTGCAGCAGGGAAGATTGCAGCTCCCTGCTGTTTCAGGGAAACGATTATGTTTTGGGATTCCAAGGTCTGTTACAGTAAGTTCTTGTAGTGTTAGAGTTTGAAGAGGGGGAAGGAAGCACTGCTGTCAAATTCATGTGTCTTGAGTCAAATTCAAGTCATGAGTCAGGTTTCGGGGACACCCCCCATAAGGATTCCTCTAAAATACCTACGTGGTACACTTGGATCAGCTTTTTTCTTTTCTTTTCTTTTCTTTTTTTAAATCCATGATATCTGGAAACTTCTTGTTTTAAACTAAGTTGGCAACCAGACTTCTCAGAGATGCAGATTTAAGAAAGTGCCACATCCCTCAAAAAAACTGATTCCTTTCCAGAGTTTTAATCTTGAAAGAAGATGCATTTTGTATGTATAGGAATGTACTTGAAAATGAATGGGAAAGCAAATCAGAGCATGTCACAGTAGATAACATTGCTGCAGGTAGGCAACTGATATGGATGTATTAAGCTTGGTTTCATGTATATTGTTATCATGGGAGTGTGTGATTATCTTGCCATGAAATGCTTTAAGGTAATCTATTATTCTACATAAATATTCAAATTGGTTAGACCAGAATAATATATAATTAAGACGTTGAGCTATTCTTACTAACTTTTTCTTAGTCTATACTGAAATAATACTTTGCCTAGGAACAATTAATTCATAATCACTTGACTTCTGTGAAGGGATCGGAATGAGACTGGTTTTACTTAGTCAGAAAAGTGACTGCTACAATGAGGAGCTATTTTTGAAATATATATTGGTTCTTGTGTTACAGTTTTGAAAGTTTATTTCTGGAAATGAAACTCTTGCTTTTACCTAATCTTTAATACACATCTTTCAGAAGGCCTTGGAGAAGAGGACTTTTAATAGCTTTCAACCACTCTGTGGCACTTGTTGAAGCTATTTTGTGACATCAAATCTCTCAATCTCTCTAAGTGCTTTTGTGATATTCTATAAGAACTTGAAGTCTGTTGGAAGGTAGGTAAACAAATTTTAGAGAAAGGGGCCTAACTATCAAGGAATACCAAAGTTAACTAAATTCAGTACAGGAAACACAGCAGAAATGGATATTTAAATGAAGCTTGAAGGAAAATTCTACTATTCTACTATTCACTCGCTTTTTAGTCATTGTAATACAGTATTACAATGACTGCAGCGTGAAGGGAAAAGTTACCGAAACAGCATTGAAATGCTCAGGTTTAATGTTACCAATTGTCCTGGTTTCGCTGGGATAGAATCACAGGCCAGCCATGATATGCAGGCTGTCTAAAGTTTCGAGTCAGCCAGGAGCTTAAGCTGGGAGTGTTAAAATCCAGGGCAGCTGACTCAAACTGGCTAACAGGTGTATCCCATCCCATAAGCTTCACACTCACTATAAAGGGAAGTTTGCTGAGGATGGAGGCTTCTTCACTTCCTGCTGCTGCTTCTCTTTTGCCTCCTCCTGTGGATCACCGTCCCTGTAGGTACTCACGTTACCATTCTGCTCCTGAGAACCACTTTCCCATTTACTGTGGCCGCCTTATGTTCACTGGGCTGAGTATGCCTTTGTGTACTGTATCTTGGTGTTGTTAGTAGTTTTACTGTTGCATTAAGTCTGTTCTCATTTCAGCCCGTGGGTCTCCTCTCCTTTTCCTGATCCTCCTTCTCAGCTGGGAAAGTGTCATTGGGTGATGGAAAAATTGCTATAGTTTAGCCTCTGTTACAGCCTAAATGTAGACAGAAATTTTGATAATCTAGAGAATATATGTTGCAGACCTTTCTTTTTAATATGGACTGTGGGTTTTTTTAACATCTGGCCAGCATGTGGCAGCTTTTAAGAAACGTTATATGGTTTCAGTTTAAATCCAATAATGGGACTAAGTATCTATACTCGCAACTTGCTGCCTGTGAGCCATCTCATATGCTAACACAGTAAGCTCAAATTGGTGGTGTCACTTGTGTGGGTGATCAGTGAAGAAATAAATTGTGTTGCATGTAGTATAGTTATAAATGAGAAAATGGCATTTTAATGGAAAAGAAATGGCTGGTTACCCGTGCTGATTTTGGCTGTTACTAGAATTGTCTGTTGTGGTCTGTACTTTCTTGTACCTCCTGTCTTTGATGGATGGTGCGTGCTCCGTATTGGAACTGTCCACTACTCAGAGGCCTGCCCAAAGAGTGAATGTCTGGGTTAGGAATTATTTGAGGACTTGCTTCTTTTTTTGTCATTCTACTTGACTTCTGGTCACACTGCTTTCCTAAAGAACAAATGTTGTATACTGCTTGTGGGCCAGTTTAGTAAACAGCTGATTAATGGTGCGTGTACCAGAAGAGACAATCTTTATTCTACTATCCTTTAGGTTTTATTCTTCACTAGTATTCACTGTACTCTCTTCCCTGTCCCTGCTTTTTTTCTTTTGTGCCTTTTATTTTTTTCTTTCCATAGACAGTCTCTGTTCTTAAAAAATAAGTGCAACTGGTCTCACTTAAGCAAGCTCTTTACATATCATTTCAGGCATCCCTGAAAGGTGCTATCACTCTCATTATTTATTCAAGGACCTGAAGACACTTCTGAAAAATGAATAAATTATTCTGTCATTATTTTAAGAAAACTTTTGAACCCACTAAAATGAATGAATTGGGAAACCATTAGGAATAACCAAGCTTCATTTAACAAAGTTGTGATAGCTTCAGGACATGGTTCCTTACAAAGGCTTTGGAATTCCTTATGGATATTGTTGCTGGAGTTTATTGTTGTAAAAGCAATCCAGTCAGCTAAAGTTATTGTACAGTTAAATGTTCTAGGAGCCATTTAGCAGAAACACGTGCTGCAAGGTAAAGCTGAAAAATCGCAGTCAAGCATCAAACAAAAGGTGGTTGAATGGGCTGACATTGACTGATGTGAAAGAAACAAAGACAAAGCAAGGTAGGAAAAAGTTGGTATGATGGAAGTTGGATCAAGTGTTAGGTTTCTTTTATATTATTTATAACAGTGTTTTGAACAGTTGTGCTGAAAGCTTTATTTCAAAGATTGCAGATATAACTAAAATGGAAAGAACATCAAATATTGAACAATGCGGCCTTTGGAAGATAATTTTAAGTACCCGAGCTGATAGATAACATTTGAGGCTAAGATTAAAAAAAGACAAATCACAAGTAAGACCATCATTGCCCATTTCAGCTTGGAAGCTGAGAGGTAGATGCACTTGGAGGTGATTGCTCCTGTGTTACATTAATTACATGGGGTGAGAACTGCCTTCCCAAATGTCTTATGAGAATCTTTTAGCCCTTTTTGCTTAAGGTATCTAGGTTACCCTTCACCAGTGCAAAACCTCTTTGAGAGGTAAGAATCAAGAATGTTGTTTAGACTCAAAGTTAGTACTTTTTGCAAAGCAAAATGGGTCTTCTACTTGTAATAATTATTAATTCTGTGCACTGATTTGGCACTTCTTACTGTATTTTCAAATTGAAAATAAAAAGCTGACTGAAAGCTTAATTATTTCTAGAAGATATGAAGTGTTTGCTCGTTTCTGTATATATAATATTCAGTAATAATATATTAAGATAAGGAATTTTTGAAGTAAATGCTTTAATAACATTAGTTAGTGATTAAAACCAATGGAAATTCTATACAGATTATTTGCAATAAATGTGAGTTTTAATAGTTTTCCAATTTGACTTGGGTGGTCAGTATTGGGCTGGGAGTTGACATGATAGAGGTTGCTGTCATGATCTCACTTGTGACATATGGATTTTGAAAGACTTGTTTGGAAGGAAGGCACTGTCACAGAAATAAACCATATCCAACCTGTAGGCTACACATTGGTGATTTTGCTGTGTAACCCCTAGTGCAAATATTCTTGGTCCAGTTAGGAGCCTATGTTATGTAAAGCAGGAGGAGATTCGGCTAGAGCTCGAGGTTTGCATCCTTGTGTTTAGGGTTCAGTCTGATACGTGTGTCAGTGCTGTTTTTTGCCATAAATGTCTGGTCTCTGCAGTAGCTGTAGAGCAGGGTACCTCTCTGCTGCTCTGAATTTGAGTGTTTCAGGGGTTGTTTAATCTATTGTAGCCTACTTTGTAAATGGTACTTAAAGGCAAAGTAATCCAGAATAATAAAGGCTAATGTCTCTGTCACAGTGTCACCATTTCATCACTCCAAGCAGCGCTCTGGTCTAACTGCATCTGCTCTGGGCAGGAGGTGGGACTGCATGATCTCTGAAGGTCCCTTCCAATCTAGGCGATTCAGAGATTGTAAATTAGCTGTGGTCCTGTGCTTTTTACCTCAGGTGGACATTATCCTGAATCTCTTTTTTTTAAATTTTTTTTAAGCCTCGCAGCACCACCAAAAGTATTGTTCACCTGATATGATGGCCTGTATGCATTGTGTGGAAGTCACTTGCTCTCAATTAAACATGAATAATCACCAACTGTTTCAAATTTTGGATTCTCATTCTGCTAGAGCGTATATCAGTAGCTGTCTGAAGTACTTTAGAAAAAATTTTGTCACTCCCTATTAGCAGTTAAATCTCTGCTCCTCTCAGTCTTTGAAACCGGCTGTAGGACAAAGAGGAGCGTTCTGATGTGCAGTTCTACTGGTTGAGGCAAAATAGAGCAAACAATTTAGATTTAATAACCTAGCTCTTCAAATTGTCTCCCTATGAGAAAAGAATTTCTCTTCAAATTCAGCTCAGAATTATTTTACGTTGGCAGACCAGTCTTTAGGCATTCAGGTTTTGGATATATTACCCATAGGATCCAGAATTAGTGTTGTATTTTATTGAATTATCGTATGATATGCATAATAATTAAAAAATACTACTGCAGATATCTATTTCACGAAACACAATTATGGTCCCAGCAGAACCTGTGAGTTAAGACATAAACATTATAAAAACAAACCAGTTTGGAAGGGAAATCAAAGTAAATTACTGCAGTGAAAAATTTTCACTACGTTTCTGGATATATATTCAATAATTGTTACTGCTTAACTGTTATAGTAATTGAGACGTATGAGTATTTTGAGGGCAGTTCTGAGCATGTTTTTCAGAAATAATATGGAAACTTGACAATAGTTTTTTAGAAATACATACAAAATTAGAAAAACTGGGAAAAGCAGAACAGGTGTGTTAGGGTTTAAAAGAAGAGCAGTGGGCTGAATAAGAGTAATGCTGAAATGATCTTATGAAGAAAATAAAAGGTAATCTACCCAGTGTAATAAGCAAGGAATGGTGACTCAGACATTGTTAATCCTTTTCCAAAATGACTTAGAAGACAGGTGTAGTAAAATCCAGATTAGGAAAGGTGAATTATTTGTTAATTGACCAAATAAATTATTAAAATTTAATCTTATTAAAATCCTTCAACTTAAACAAGGATTCAGAATTTATTTGTAGAATAAAGCCACCTGAATTTATTGTAAGTAATGTAAACAACAGTATTGGCCCACCTGTGAGAGCTGCAAGGCAGATTGGGATGCTGATGATTATTTGGCTGAGCAGTAGAGTGTAAGCCGAGGGGAAGGGAAGGTCATGCTCTTATGCTGACCTTGCCATGAAATTGCCATGGCAAATCACTTGCATTAACCATTTTGAAATGGAGAACCTAAACGAACTCCTTAGTCGCACTGAAATGAGTGTAAAGTTCCTGTCCTACAGGGTAAAGATGTTTCCCAGCTCTTTGTCTAATTGGTGCCGAGCACACTGAAATGCTCAAATCTGGACATAGTTCTTGTGTATTGTCCACTTGGCTGCTCTGCTCCTCCTGGTGTTGTTTGCACTGTAGCTGTTGGTGAATTGTATAAAAGTCTGAATGAGAAATGAATATAAAAATATAAATTCCCCATAATGTCAACTGAGTTGAATGACAAGCAAATAAAAAACTAATTCTTCTATAAACAGTCACTTCATTAAATCCATTTGTATGTAACTCCAGCTTACTCAGTGAACAAGAACTTTTTAAATATTCTGTATCAGTCTCATGTTTAGCACTAAAAGTGCGTTTTAAATGCATCCTACATGGCCTTCACTCAATGAATGACTCAAAGGCAAACCCAGGAACAAGACCTGCAGACCTGTGCTCTTCCCAATTGCCTGTGTATGCTTTTAGAAATGGTGTTTTATTGAAAGTTCAGATGTAAGGATTTCCTTGCCATTGTAGAGAGAGCTTTGAACAATTCCTCCCTTTCTCTAAAGAAGATGTTGACAATAGCGTCTTTGATCTTCAAAAACTAATGCACATGATAAATCTAATTTATGTAAATAATTCTGCTAGACTCAGTAGGACCTGTCACAGAAAGTTAAACACACATATAACTATATCTCAACTTCAGACCATGCACGAGGTAGGTATAGCGGCATAGTCCAAAAGTTCCCTAAGATAAAATTATCTCTTTTACGAAAGATGTAATAAAAATGCTGTCTTATCATGCGTTAGTTTTTTCAGCTACACTTGAAAAAGTTAGCTGTGCTCAAGTTCAAAAATTCTAAAAGCAAGACTTATCTAGACAGTTTAATGATGTTATAAATACACGTACATGTTGTAGTAAACAAGTTTTAAATCCTTGGCAGTCCAATATTCTATGATTTCAGGAAATAGCACTGCATAGTTTTATTCTACATACTGTTTATATTGTCAAACATTTTCTACAGTCATCCACTAACGACCTAAGTTTTCCATGTGTTGACTTTATTGAATACAATTGATTAAACTTTGAGCATCAAATCCTGTATGATACTTTGTGTCTTCACTTTACAACTTAGAGTTCTTGTGGAAAAAAAAGTTTTACTTAAGAGGATCATCAAGCTCAGAAATTTGCTGCAGCTTCACCAAAGTCATAAAATGGACAACCACTTTTCTTCTCTGAAGTACTTACAGTCCTATTAGTAATGCTTTGATTCCTGCT